>NW_024609839.1:80966115-81265944 GCF_016920785.2 Ixodes scapularis | reverse complement strand
ATTGTGTTTTGTTATTTTTAGGGGCGAAGCTCCTTAGGGTCTAGGCTCGTCCCTCCGGCATCCATCCGGCTCACATCGATCTTGCTGGTGCTCGTGCTCCTGCTCGTGCTCCTGCTCGTGCTCGTGAGCTCACGTGCTGGTGTAGGGCCAAAAAATAAAAAAAAAAGATAAAAAAAATGTTTTGCGCAGTCGACAGGATGCGAACCTGTGCGGGGAGACCCCAATGGATTTCTAGTCCATCGCCTTAACCACTCGGCCACGACTGCGGGACGGGTAGGGGCCTTTTAGATGTGGCAGTAAGTCAAGAGCTATGGATATCATGGATGAAACGTCGCATGTAGTCGCTCAACGTCTATACAGGAGAGGGCGCTGCGGTTCAATAAACTTTGCATGCATTGGCTCAACGTTTGTAGGCGAGAGGGCGCTGCGGTCAAATGCTCAAATGTGTATATAACCACGTTCCGTACCACACATTCTCTTTCCGACATGGATGAAAACGAACGAAAGGCTCGGCATGCTGCGGCTCAGCGTCTACGCAGACAAGCACCACCAGAGCTTCGCCCCAATCAACATCATTCACCACGTGGAGATGCGGTCAATTTCTTTATTGGTTGTCGTTTCTGGTAAAAGAAGTACCAAGGCACCTCATGTATAGCGAGTGCAATAAGTAATAGCTTGGCGCCTATACTTCTTTTTAAGTTCAGACCCAGCCCACGCAACGAGCTAATGGGACCAATCAAGCTTACCGAACAGAGCGCTGATTGGACAAGAGAGACAGCGGACTCTGCAGTCGAACGACCCTGGACATGTCTAAGAGAACTGGCTGTGGCAGTCTTTAATTGGTGGTTCATTTCATTTCTATTTTATTTATCCGCCGTATTGGGAGGAAAAAAGGGAGGAAGGGCCCGGGGGGGGGGGGGGGGGGGGGGGTAGTTGGACTTACAAAGGCAGAAACCATTCAACATTGACATTGCGGTTTTGTCTAGAGTCTAGACGGTCCAGATATTGGCCGTCTTCGTCGTTATGTCGATTTGCGTTGGCAGCGCTTAAGTTCGGGTTTTACGGGTATGAATCAGTCCGAAGCCCAAAATATGTGCTCCTAATTGCACGAAAAAAGAACCAACGTAACGCGGAAGCGTCATGGGCAAGTTACTGAAATGACCTAGCGCACGTAAGCAATAAGAACGAGCGACAGCATTCGTTACGCTCTTATACTAACTCAGTTTGCAGACATTTCTTCCGACCGTTCAATCGTTGGTCATACATATCCCAAATGACGTGACGTTCAGCCAGCCACAGTCGCCGGCTAGCGATCGCTCAATTATTCCTTCAGTTATTCGCGGAATAAAATGACGCGCGCTTTCTTCCCAGTCACGCGAGAACGGTCCAAGGTTGCCCAAGGCTGTGCGCCGTCTCCACTTACGATGGATCGCAGCGGAGGCTACGAGTCCGCCCAGCCAATCCTGTACTGCGGCCTTATCACGTGATTGGGTGCCCCGCAAGTCGCTGCCGTCGGTGCGTCTCATCTGAAGGTCACGTGACGGTCACACCTGATAGCACGTAGCGTCTGCTGTGGTTCGCTGCTGTAGTTGTGAGGCAACAAGTGACAAAAGTAGAGACAAGCGAAACCAGAGCCGTTTATACTGAGAGAGTTTGGCCTTCTTAAGGAGATTTTGACAGTCTGACAACCACAGCAGCGTAGTCTGACAACCGGGGGATGACTACTTCCGTCCGCCATATTGTGGATCTGACTCATAGGAACTCTACGCGATTTCTCAGGAATGAACAAGACAAAGAAGTAACGCCATATTGTGTTATCGCGAAATCCGCTTGTTCTAGCGGCCAACAAGCTCCGCCCATCGGCCAAACTCTCTCAGTATAAACGGCTCTGAGCGAAACAGTAGCCCTACGCCATCTGGTGATTGAGATTTCAGGTGGCGGCGGTCGGCGCGTGGTGAGCAGGCGCCAATTTCGGTCGCCACTGTTGGGCGGTGGATCTTCGTGATGGATACGTCGACCTTGCCGGAGTAATATGTAACATGCGAGGTTTTCTCCGTCGTCGTCATCCGGGGCTTCCAAGGACGCCCACTATACCAAAGTCTGTCTCCGTTGTCAGTATAATATGACCGATTGCCTCATGAGGCAACTCGGTCATGAGAAGAGTCCGAAGTTTGCTCCATATATTATAGGAAATGCCAGGTAACGGAGGCGGAAGGCGAGTGCGTATTAAGCAATGTAGCGTCGGCGCTGCTAGCGTATTGTAAGAAAGTTTTTTTTTAATGATTTATTTCCAGCTTTGCGTTTCGACCGCTATGGGTGGCACGGAGTTTGTGTCGTGGTTACGAACGGATCTCCGAAATAACAAACAAACAAAGCAACAGCATCTTGGGGCTTTGCGTGCCGAACCAGCGGTGTCTGACACGCCAGAAACAATGTACCGCGTATTCATTTAAAGTTACCCGAGGTGTTTATTGTGCGAATGAAATGACGTCTCACCATGACATCCCACTGGAGACGTCATGGTGAACTCTAAGCCAGCCGACGAGAGCAATGATTTCGGTCGCCACACAAACCATTACAAAAAAGGGCGCCTGGGCGGTGTCATTTTCAGCGCATGGCGCGTGTTTTGCTCGCTTTCTGAAGTGACAAACATGCACGTGCTGGGTTGTGGAGATCGCACTCTGTACTGTAAACGTTTAAACATTGAGTTAGTGTACAGGATGTATTCCCCATGTACTAAATGTTTCGACAAAGTTAAAAAAAAAAACCTATCTTTTTAAGAGCACTGCCAGTCACGGCGGACGTCAGGGGGGGTGAAAAACATACTAATTAGCAATATAATTACCTTACGTATACGAATTAACGTTCTAATAAGAGAAACCAAATATAATATAAAATTGAATTACCGTATTTTAGTTAATTAGCCAACTTACCGTGACGACTACCCCTCATATAACGTCCGCCGAGTTAGGCAAATACTTGAAGACGCTGATTTAGAGATTTTGAGTGATGCTCCCCCCAGCTAGCTTCCATTCGAAACCATATGTTTGTTTTTCCTATTTAAGAAGTACTCTAGAATACTTTAGAACATTATTTTAAAAAAAAATTTTTGTGCAATTATTGATTTTTGTTGTGGCTGACAGTTTGTTTTCGAAAAGGGTTTATTTTTCTTTTCAATATAAAATGTATATACTGCAGTCTTTGCGAAACACGCGGTATATGCATGTCACTGGGAGAATGATAACGGGCGGCCTCCAGCACGCTCTTCATGCTTTCCGTCGTGCTTCAAGGGGCACCAGACGTAGAAAGCGTTGTCGAAGGCAGGAACCTCACTCTAAAGGCGGGACAAGTGAAGCTCCTCTCTGCCGTTTTCATCTTGTCAGTGATTACAGTCAACAACAGCGAGAGCTGCTACGAGCTGTGGGCACGGCAAAGCTACTTGTCGTCTCCGATGAATAACTTTTTCTCGCGTTGCGAAAAGATTCTGTCGAAGGCAAGTTATCAGTATGCGCTTAAATGCAGTACACGCGGCTATGGCAGTCATGTAATACTCTCTCTAGTAAGGAACGAATAAAGAGTGCAGCGTCGGTTATACAACGTAATTATTACATTCGAGGGACTGGTCTCACCAAGGCTGTTTGGTTACGCTGCCGCGGTTGTTATTGTTGTTGAATCGAAGAAAATGCCTCAAACATAACCCCGAGGGACAACGGTAAACTAAATTTAAACGCCATTGAAATAAAGAATATATTTAAGATATAATTGCCATATCTTGCATGCGTTCAAATTAAGTCTATCTTTGTTTTTTGAGGCTAAAGGTTTTCCCCACACGACTGAAACTTTGCCACGAGCCGACGAGACAGCAACGCACCGCAGTCGCGATGCATCCAGAGGAACTTATGCAGCCAGCGTTACTAGGACAGCTTAGTTGGGAAACTCCCCCTTGAAACCGGGACCGCTCGCGTCCACCGAAACCAAACTAGATACGATTACAGCGCCGCCCTTTAGCGGTGAGTCAAAACAAAGTTGCTTTATACAGCTACTGCGAGAGGCCGCTGTGGGAGGAGGCAGTCGGCCACCGGCCCTTGGGCGACTCGACTGGACCGGTACGTGCTGTGTAGTTCCCGTAGTGGCCGCTGCGGGAGAACGGTGTTGCGATCGCGTCTAGTTCGGTTCTCGAGTACGGATCGGAGCCACTTTTTCAAAGCAGGCTCCTATGGCAGTTTCTTAAGTGAGTTGTTCTAGTAATGTTGCTCGCAGCGCTTCTGCGTGTGCAGAGCACGAGACGGTACGACCTGTCTCGTGCACTACAGCCTCTCCTGTAAACTGAAGTTAGGGTGGCGCGTCACGCATGCGCAGAACGGATAGCGAGATCTGTCTATTCACGATAATCCCCTTCTTTCAGCTTTATTGTTTCTTTTTCTTCCATTGGCACCTTCTTCGAAATAAAATGGTTGAAGAGCTTTTATAGACGCTTTCAGGCAGCTGTGCATAAGCGCAGCCATAACTGACCTTCAGTTTTTGTTCCCTCTTATTCCGTTCGCTCCACTTCATCATTACCACAGCAGGACAGGTCATTGCCATTTTAAGTGTTTCTGTGTCCTTGTCTCCACCATAGGCCCTTGTGGAGACTCGTCAACGCCCGCTTCACTGGCTCGGCATCTCGGTAAGACAAGTGACGGTCGGCTATGGCGGCTCAATCTGGCGCGCGCTGATAGCGTCTATTAGCGTCGGAATGTTTCAGTGGCGCCCTCTTATGGTTCCCTCCGTGACGTCACGACTGGGATTTACCTCGCCGTGACGGCACGAGTTGTTGTTCTGGCTACTTACCATCGAGTACGACGACGAGGTCGATGGTGTGTTTAAAAAGCACAGTAGAAGCTAGGAGCCATCGCAATCCGAAACTAACACCGTCAAAGTTGACAATCTGACAGTGCTCATATGCCCATGGTTTGGCCAAACGTGGAAAGCTGACCAGAGCGACGCTTTTGGCCGCGCACATCGCTAATATCGGATCACTTGGCCTCTGCGCCAACACTTGCGTCAATTCAGGTCGGGCGGTTTCGAACATGAAAGGGGCCATAATTGAGGCCATCGATCGAGTTGCCAGCAGTGCTTCCTCCCAGGTACAAGTCGTCCGCTGCATTTGATCGGAGGAGGGGAAAGTGGGAAAAATTGGGGAGAGGAGGCAGAGGCGGGTTATCCCAACCGAACTCCTCTGGTTCACCCCCGGTACGCATATGGGATAGTTCCCTGGAGCGCAAGCCGTGACTCATCGTTTTGGGCGAGTCATACATCCCGTGATGCAGGGTTGGCACGCCCCACGTTCGGTTACGTCATCTCCCCTTCTCGATCCTCTCTCCCTCCACATATCCCCTTTGCTAATCCAACATGCTAATCTCCCCTCTTCCATATTTTTGCCGTCAATCTTCCACCTCTCTTACAGGAAGACCAAACGTTCGAGGATCTGTCGGAAGCCAATTTAGTTACTACAGTAACTTGCACAACAAAAGAGTACCGAAAAAAAAAAAGTAAGAGGTTTACAGTTTTAGGGTTATACGTCACGCTAAAGTCGATTTTTATATTGCCTTTTCGCGGCTAAAACTCAACCCACGTATCCTAGGCATTCAAGAAAACCAAAAGTTGCAATCACCAAACACCACGACACACCCCTTTGCCCTATAAGCATGTCCTAGAAGAGCCAAAGGTTAAAATCATGCGTGACTCTTTCCCCTAATAAAACGTGATCAAACATCCCGACACGCCCCTTTGCCCTAAGGATCTATTAAAACCAAAAAGGCGGTTGTTTTCTCTAACAAATACGCGACCGAACACCACCACGTGCCCATTTTCTTCGCGATGAGTCTCAGAAAAAAGGGGCGTGGTGCGGTGTTTGATGACGGTTTTACTGGGCAAAAAAGTGCCTCGCACGACTAACTTTGTGTCCTTTGGGACACGCATATGGGCACGTGTACATTGCGGAAATCGCGCCATAAAACGACGACCTAAAAATCCGATTTAGCTCTTTTAAATTTATTGTCGAGCACGTTTTTTTTAATGAATACGAGTATATCTCCACAACCTTGACGTCAGGTCATTTGTGTGAGGAGGAGGGAGGTGGAGGGATACAGGCTGGTGGGAGGATGAAAATATTAACAGGTCCGCAAAGTACAAATGAAGTCGGTACGCCATTGTTGTGAACACGAGAGGCGCGAACGCAGATGTTGTGTCTGCGATACCCGATGCCAATCGCATCCGCGGATCGTTGGCACAGGTGGTATACCCGATCGCGCGCAGAGCATGGGCACAGAGTGCAATGACCGAAGTCGAAACATTTCACTTAGATCATTGTTTTATTTTTTTCGGCGCTCCGCTAAAAATGGAGAGTCCCCGGGTTTGATACCCGGACCAGGCGGATTTTTTCGGTCGCGCACCATTCACCTAGCTGTGTTTGGAGATTTGTGTTTGTTCTTTGTCCCTCTTGTTCGCCTTCTCCAGGGATTATTTTCGTCATTCTTGTCCAGTTCGCTTGCACCTTTGCATTTAAATGCTCAGCTGCGAGTTCTATTTCTGTGTTGTCTCTTGTAACGTGGAAGTAGTGCTGTGCATTAAGACGGACAAACCGAGATTTCGCTATTTGTTTCCTGGAAACAAGCATCCTCATTGGTTAAAAAAGAAATGAAATATAGCGAAAATTGAAGTCCTGCAATCAAAGCACTCGCTTATTGCCACGTGTAACATACGAATCTATGACGTGACGCGTGTACGAGCACGCGTCACGTCTACATAACTGTTTCATTTACATAGTTACCAGATTGAATCTTTTAATAGTCACTTCTTTCGCTTAAGAAATATTGTAGGCCCATGGCTACGCTATGAATGACCAAACGAATATTTCGCCTCGCGTGGCCGCTTGCAAACCACACTTTGACGATTGCTGGCGTGGCCGCTAGCAATCGTCGCCAAGCTACATATCCCTTTCGATATACTGCCCTCTATTGGCAGCCATGGGGTCCCTGCACAATGGCGGACTATACTTCGTTTCAGCTTCGGTCCGAGCGTGGCCGATGTTACGAGCCAAAGGGCCAATCAAACAGCGCAAAAAGCGCAGCGTCATGGCGTGCTCTCTGCGCTTTACAGAATTAGCCGGCAGAGGAGCACGCACAGAGAGACGGCGAATATCGGCTTGTCCTATCAACTGCAGAGAGCACACCATGACGTTGTGCCTCTTTCGCTGTTTGATTGGCCCTTCGGCTCATAACATCGGCCGCGCTCGGCCCGAAGCTGAAACGAAGTATTACACTTCAACGTCATGGCACAATTAAAAAAAAAAAAAACACAGAAAGAGGTGGGAAGCGCAGTGACGTTGCACTTTCAACGCTGTCTGATTGGCTGGACGGCTCGTAGTACGTTGGCCGCGCTCCGACGTTCGCTATCTTGTGGAATGACTTGCACTTTCCTCCATGCAGTTGTTCCGCCGTTGTGCAGTGGTCCGGATCTTCTAATACTCGGCACGTGAATTTCGAAAGGGGTCCTACCGCCCGTTATGAAAGTTACAGCCATTATGATCTATCCAAACTGAACCGGCTTAATGATGGGGTGATTTGCACGTATACCTGCAGCGAGATTTGCGGCGCCTAAAGGTCGTACTCGGAAACGTCTATACGCGAGCTCAGACGGTGCCGCAGCAGGTGACGCGAGTTAGATCAGCTCTAGCTGAGATTGCGACTCGTTTCGTTCAATTAAAACATGTTCCCACTGGGCGAACAAATAACCAACAAACGCTGCTGGCGGTCACGTCAGCAGTGTATTCACTTACATCGAGTAAGCAACCTTTGCACTCACCAACTTTTGCACACAAGGACGTAATTTTTGAACGATCGAGAGAAAAACATTAAGTTTGCTCGAGTTTTGAAAAACCGGACTCCGTTTTGTCGGTGCTTGACTTCGTCTTTTGCGCAGTAGTTCTACATCTTCAAATTATATCCCACTCTCGAGACCAGATGCAAATAGCATGATCAAAAACATCGGTCAAGAAATAACGTCGTCTATAGACATCTTTACAGTATTGATCCTAAGCTACAGTTTCGGACTCCACGAGGTTTACCAAGACCAACGGAGACCGTGCTATACCGCTTGCGGCTTAAGTTGCGTACACCAGCAGCTACCTTTATAAAGTCGGAAAAGCTCAGTCTGTTGAATGTGCATCGTGCGGCGGCGTCCATAACATCCAACACGTGGTCTGCGAATGCGAGGAGTACAGCCATGACAGGGAGTTAATGAAGAAACACCTCAACATCAAAGAGGAAGACCAAATAAGCATCGACATCGTGTTTGGTCCCTGGATGACATCTGACGGTTATAAGGCCACAGAAGCTCTCATGAAGTTTCTGAAGAATACTCGTTTACGGCACAGGCTGTAGTGTTCTAAAGTGAACTGAACTGGTAAATTACATTTTTCCATTGTAACACTCACATCTCGATTTATTTTTAATGTTTCCCTTGTATCATTTTTTATATTCCCTTATACTTTCTTTATATCAATTTTTTTCTTACCTTTCTCTACTCCATTCTATTATTTGTTATTCCGTTTATTACACAGTGTAGCAAACCAGCACAAGGCGCTGGACGAAATCAATGTTTTAATCAATCTCTCTTTACATCTTTAAATATATTTAAAAAGAAACGCCTCTCCCGAGCTTTTATTTTAACAAACATCGGTGTTTGGTCCTTCTGTGGCACTTGACTCTGCAACGACCGCATAGTCAGATTGAATGGCACTGTAACCATCAATGATGGGCTACCCAAACTCGACCGCAATCAATCCGTTTGTTTCGTTTCAAGATACATTCCTAATAACAATCTACCCATCGCGCCACCTCGCCTGATTGGCAGCCTTTAATGTAGGCAGCGCTTATCATTCGGGCGAAAAATGCTGAGTCACTGGGCTGTGTACGCATGCGCGGCGTCTGATATTCCGCAGAATTAAGCGAGCGACTGCGCTTGCTCAGAACGCGTCCTGCAAGCCCCAGTAGACGACAGTGTTGGCGAGTTCTTTAAGTACATTGTACTTAAAGTACTACTTCAAGTAGGTTTTGAAAAGATGTACTTTGCTTGAAGTAAATTATTTGAGTAGGCACTTGTACTTCAATAAACTATTTTTTTTTTTTTTTCTGGCACTTTCCGATGAAAGTACAACTTCAGACTTCACAAATACATTCCGAAATTTGGTCTCACGAAATGATGCGTTGTCAACTCTGAGGAAATTTTGAAAGGGATACTCTTCGCGGTTCTACTCTCACCAGCATTTCAAACTGTCGCTAGGTTAGCACAAGAGAGAAATTACAAATATTCGGAGAGTACACTCTCTCCTCAAGAGGATTGCTTGCGGGAGCTACGGGGCCGGCGTGCGAGCGGCGCCGAATTCAGAAGTCGGAGGGACCTTCTGAATTTGGCGCCATTCCCGAAAATAATTGACCCGAGCGCGTCGACACGTCAGCTCCAAAACTGTTTGTCGGCACGACTACGCGTGCCACGTGCGGTTTCAAACTTTGGCCAAATGTCTTACTACAAATATAGCTTCACCAAATAAAGCGCAACACGAGAAACGGGCTTTGCCGCGCGTCACCCGAACAGCGCTCGAAGCAAGCTGACGTGCGAAGAGATCCAAGATCTGCGCGGTCTGTCCCAGTCTGTCCTACGTGTGACGTCACAAACGATGATGATGATGATGATGATACCTAGAGAAGCGCCCCTGTAGCTCGCACACGCCGCCAATAGAGGTCAGACGGGACGGCACAAAGTTCCGATGATCGATCCAACGATGCCAGCGACCATAGCCTTGCAGCGACAATACCGTACTCGCACTTCGAAAGGCTTCGACTGCCAAACGCCGGCGTTTAGCGTTCCGCGTTCGAAGAGCGAGCAGAGACAAAGGCAGTTATAGTAAGTTACAGGCTGAGAAAAGTTTTTGAGGATAAAGGAAGATTGAGCGGGAGGAAGCAGACGGAATGCTGGAGAGAGGATGAGGTTTCTTTCTCTCCTCTACAGTGATCCGTTTGCTTGCTCCTCCCCAGCTCTCTTTTCCCTCGAATACTTTTCTTAATCGTTCCAGCAAAGTAAAGTATTTGGTTCCAGTCAGAGCTCGGCGCAAGGGACACCTACGCTGAGCCTGAAGCACGAAACAAACTGTGGCGTCCTCATTTTGAGTAGTACAAGCTCACCTAACTGGGCATTGCACTACTCACGGCACCTCCGCAGAGCTTTCTTTTTTTTTTTTTTATATATATATATATTTTTGCATAGCGCCGAAGAGCAGAAAAAAACACCTTTCGACGTCTGAAATCGGCTAGATTCAACGTCGCAAGACAATGGAAAGTGCCTGATTCATGCCATCACCGCTAGGGTACGCGTCTCTTCTCTCTGCGTGGTGACGCCAAAACAGCTGCAGCGTCCCGACGTCCTTTTTTCTTTTGTTTGGAACGCGTGAAACGGCTGTTGGGTTGGCTTTTGGCTCACGCTCTCAGCGTCTCGGCTTAGACCTGTGCTTCGACGGCGTTCGAATTTTTGTCGTTTCTTTGTATTTTCCTCGTGATCTCGAGTTCCGCACCAGAACAGGCATGCACGCTTCTACGTGTGTGGCAGTTCTCGACGCTCCAGCTTGTACCACCCAAAGGAAGTCCTGACGAGTCCCACTTCGCAGCGCCCCCTGGGGCAACTCAGGAGGCCTGTGGGCCAACGCCTAGCCGAAATATGAAAGCCCAAAGACCCAAGTGCCGAATTCTCCGGCGTCAGTAACGAAGGCCATCGTAGGCCACCGATCGGGTATGGATACGGCGTCAGCGCTCGACTAGGAGTCGTGTTCTCCCTGATTGGACACGACTCCTAGCCGAATGCTGACGTCGCGTTCTATCTTTGGCCTACTTTGGCCTTCGTTAGTAAAGCAGAAAAAATTCGGCACTTCTAGGCTTTCATATCTAGGAGGTGTTGCACAGGCACCCCGTTTTGACACGCCAGCGAGCTTATCGCAGATTAAACAAAACGGCGCAAACGGAGGACACGATCGTATGTAGAAAACACCGTGCACCGACTCGCCTAACCGTGGCGCATTTGTAAACTTACCTCGATCTTTCGCTGATAGCCTTCTGTGCGCAGTCGACCACGGCGAAACTTTTCCACCGATGTCACAAAAACAAAGTCGCACCACCAAAACAGGCCTGTCGCTGACGATCGAGTGACTCAGCATTAATTACTTTTTTGAGAGTCCCAGATAGCCGACGCTCACCGCACAAGCCACGCCAAAGACAACCGGCGGATCGGCTGCACGTTTTCGCTGTAAAACGAAGTATTTCACGAGAACGCCACGCAGCAGCACTACACACCGGGAGGGAAAAGTTTCTAAAATAAAAAGAGTTTCGGCTTTCTTGTCGGTTGGGCTGCTGGTCTAGAATAAAATCACTTGACTATCGACGCGGCAAACGTGAAATCGCTCCGGTACGGCCGATCTCCTGGGAGCCTGTGGGAAGCGTGGGATCCGACGGCAGACGAGCTACGGTGCGAGCTTCCGTCGAATCGGTGGATTGAATAGTCATACAAAAGAAAGACCGAAGAAAAAAAAAAGAAGGATTCAAAGCGACTGGCTCAAAGGCTGCCCCCCTCCCCTCGCGTCTGGATAACCAACCTCCTCGCTCTCGAACGGGGGCACCTCCTTTCCACTTTCCAGCAGCCGACTGATGGCGTGATGCTTTTGTTGAGGGACCGTCTGGGGGAGGTTGGGTTGGCGGGTAGGAGTGGCTTGTGTTTGTTTCGTAAACTTTTTTTTTTTCGTCGATTTATAACTTTATTGCAACTCGGATCATTGTACTTTAGCAAACGTGCGTGATTTCTCGCTTCCTGTGAACAGTTGGGGAGAGATCTGTCGCCCGCTGTGTGCGGTGTGGCGGTGGTGCGATGCTCGGAAGGTTTCTTTTTTTGACGAATCACGCCTAGATCGAAAAAGTGATGTTACGTGTTTGTTTTTTTTTTTTTCCTCGACGAACTATGAATTTGGAATTTCGGGCGCGGGCTTTTATTTCGTTGAAAAAAGACAGCCATGCGCTGCGAGCAAGTGTTCTAAAATACGTCTTTGGCACATCGGAACGCAAAGAGAGCCCCGCCGATCGAAAAGCAGCATGAATAACGCGTGATGACGAAGCATCCAAGCTCGCTGCGTCGTTGGTTGAGGCCGGGGGGACAACGAATGGCACCCGGGCAACAACTCCTAGATAACAAAGCAGTATAGTGCCGATAGAGATGTCGTCATCAGCGAAGGCAAACGCTGATCACCAATTGGACACGACGATTGCGTCAACCTTCGGCTCAAACTTCACTCGAAACCTGACGCAGCACTCCTTTCCAATCTGTGTCCGGCGTTGACCTTCGCTGGTGGCATAGAAATGTCACCCTCCGAAGTTTGCGAAACATAACTCCGAAAACAACCCAATTTCGATGCCTGCCTTGGCCGCAAAGTTCAACGAAAAGAAGCCCAATTTGGCTGTAAATGGCGCAATCTGGCAACTCTGGCCGTCCCTATACCCTGTTCACCCTAGGATGCCTTCATGTCCGCTTTGTTTAGGATGGAAACATCTGACCATTTCGTCCCACGCGTTTATTTTTTTTTTTTTTTTGTGTTCAGAAGCGCGTGAAAGAGCGTGTCCCTGCACGTATTTGTGGCGCTTACTGTGCTATGGCGACATTTGATTTTCACCGATTTCTTTGTATTTTATTCGTGAACGCACACCAGCTCGGAGCACGTGGAGCGAAAGCTCGCGTTGCAGAACCCATGATGCTGGGTTCAATCCCCGCCCTGGCCCGTTTCGATCTAGATGAGCATCGTACCGGCGTGCGGTCGTGCATCGCTACTGCGTGGTGCACGTTAAAGACCCCAAGCTACCGGTTGTACTGCACTGGCTAAATTGCTCATCTACAGCGGGGAGACTCGTCGCCCGTTGAGGCAGACCAAGTTCTAGGCTGTATAAACATACACACAACCCAATTTTATTATTATTATTTTTTTTTACCACCGAGATAGTTCGGACGATTGACATCTCATCCCGTGTGGCGTCATCGTCGCGAGAGTCCAGTTGCCACGCTCCAGTCTCAATGAGCGTCTCGTGCCTCACTGTAGATGCGACACTTAGCAAGTGCCATAGCCTCCTATATACTGACAAAGCCTGGAGGATCGCCACGAGAAGCGGCCGCCGAAATGGAAAAGGTGGAGAGCCAGACAACGAATGAGAGGAGAGCCACGTAACTGGCGGCCCGCTGCGGCGAAACGCCGAAACACACTTCTGCCGAGCGAACAAGTGTGTTTCGGGTCCTCGCCGCTGCAAAAGCTGTGCGCTGACGTCCACGTTCCCCGAGAAAAGGCTGTTGGATGTTCTGTGCTACCAGATCCTCCCGCTTCAAATCTGCTGCCGGGCACTCGACTCCGTCGTCGAACTGCCAAGCTATGCAAGTGCAATACGACTGCTAGCGTCGTCGCGGCGCTCGTCTGGTTTGTATACTATCACCGACTGAACGAATCCCACACAGTGAATCCGCCATGAACCTGCGCTTTTCTCTCTACGTGATTGCTCACCTTTGACACTGTTTGATCGGATCAAACGGATTGTAGTGCCAGCTGCGGTCGGACTTGGTCGGGAACAGTCTCGTAGCGGGCGTCTCGGTTATGTATGTAATATCTTTATTATCTCTGAAAAAATACACGTGTAAGCGTGCTGGCCCACGAAAGCAAAGATAGAGAAAGCAAAGGTTCGGGCGCATCGTCCGGGTTTAATCGCAAAGTGGAGAGCTCTTCGATATGCACCTTTCACGCGTCTGAACAGTGCTGAACGTATACATGGTTGGGAATATCTAACGCGTGTCTATTTATGGAGTCGGTGTGCTGAGATCAGCTGCGTATACAAGGAGCGGCAGGGTATACGGACGGCGAAAAACATGGCGGGGGCCCTGCAAGCCAGCGTCGCTCACTTACTGGAACTAATATGTCGTATAGTAGCTCAATATATCGGGCGCGTTAATCGGCAGTGAATGGTGCGGGAGGCTTCTGCTCCGCCTTACCTTACTTAAATTGCAAAACGTAAGCAATAATCTCGCCCTATTTTTTTTTTTTTTTAAGATAGTTTTTCGATTCTGGCCGTTTCAAAGCCTAAATGAACGCGATAAGTGTCGGCATGGCAACGTCCTTGGAAAGTGGATTGCCTTGACTCAATCGGCCGGGTATTGCTAAATTACCCAAGCACCGAGGTGCATGCTACGAGTATAGTTACACGCGTTGCACGTGCTGGCGTCGGCCGTAGTAACTGTTATAAAGCGAAAACCTAAGACAAATGTTATCTTCCACGCACATTCGTCAAAGCCTCACTAAGATTATTTACTTCGAATCTTTTTATACGGGGAAGGCGAGCACGCGCGGAGCGTAGGCTCGATGCTTGGGTAATTTAGTAATAGGTCTAGTTTCACTGGAACCAAATTACACGGCTTTTGAATCTATGAACGTTTTATATACAGTTCTTCTTACATGCTAGCCAACCATGCTGCCGGTGTACCGCCAGCCTTTCACTGCTCACTTCTTCCTCATCGCCTCATCGTTTCTAGGACTGAACTTCGTCGTCCGCTTTCGAACCCCGAAGGAAATTTCAACGAGGCTGTCTTCACTTCAGGCAGCCAAACAAAGAACAATTTTCAAAACAAGGATTAATTAATTTTTACGTTACCCATACAACGAGCAACCCCCAAAAAAAAGGTGTTTCTTCAGTTCAGATGTATTCCGCATAGAGTTATTATAATGTACGCTGGAGGTTCAAGTGGCGCTAGTGTGCTGACGCAAATTGAAGCAGACAGCAACCAGTCCTAAACTGACTTCCGGTAATGCATTCCTATGCGAAAAAGTGAGTGGATTTTCTCTCTGCGCTCGATCATAAGAGCAAATATCACGAATAATTCGTACGTACTAGGTAGGTTGGAACATTTCTCAGCCAGGCCGACGAGATAATTGGTCAGTTACGGCGGTTTTCTTTCAAATTCATCGCATTAAAAACTGTGCTAAAACGGCTTCGTACATGTATTTATGTGCACTGTCGGACACTGTTAGCGCGAACACGACGTTGGAGCTTTTCTGCATGAGGGATACACGTGCCAAACGAATGAAGAACATCTGGAAATTAAGGGAGACGGCAAGAACTACGCAGTAACACTGGATCAGTAACTACTTGTGCATGTACGATCAAAATAAATTGAAGGCCACGTAATCTATTCCAATTTTAAATAAGTAAGTACCCTTTATTCTTTCTGCTCTGAGCGAAGATGTTTGTTTTACGTTCAAAATATCACCCGCACGCTCAAAATCTTTGAGCCCAAGTGCCCGATAAAAGCTGCCCGGCAGAGAAAACAATACGAAGAGACACCTTTTAAAGCCCACGGACTTTATTCTCTGCGGTTTGAATGTTTTTATCCGCTAATGCACGACGGTTCATTTTCATATAGTGACAGGACTGGCATATTATCAATATATAAGCGTCACCGGAATGCTGGTGAACCTTGAACACACTCTATATTCCATTCGATTGCAATTTTGCTTTGAACCGTCGCTCGTTTTTACACACCAGCTGCGGAACACACGTTTTGGACTGAAATGTAGCGAAGTTAAGCATCGTTCACCGATGAAGAAAAATGCGCTAACTAAAGCGATTACACTTTTACAGTGTTAATTAAGGTACATACTATTCGGTACGACCCAAATAACCAAAGTGTTCCGTGTTATTTTTCGCCGAAGAGGCAAAATGCACGCGCGTTTTCCCGTAGGAATACACAGGAGCACCGCAAAAGTAGACTGGTTGCTGTCTGCTTCAATTTGCGTCACGGAAGTCGCATAGACACTAGCGCCAGTTGAACCTCTAGCGTACATTATAATAACTCTATGGTATTCCGCACTGGGTCGTGAAAACCCGGCAGCGCGCGTTTTGGTATCCTCCCTTTTCGGGAACTTTTCCACGAAAGTCGCCAGAACCAGTAGGTGACACCGACTACCACCCCATAATAAAACACTACACCACTGTATACAGACACGGATGTGTTTTTACGGTACACATACGCGCACCTGGGCCCGGATGAGCTCACTCATGCGTGCCCAGGTGCGCTTATGTGTACCGGTTCTTTCGTGTTCAATTGCTCCTTTTGCCTAGGTTCGCTTCATGGTTGCTCGTTTTACTACTTTACGTTTTCCACGTCTCACCTTCTTCGTTCATAGGCTGAAATATTTTCCATCACCTTAAAAAGAGTTTACTCTAAAGCTAGAATCGGTTACTTACCGGTTAAGAGCTAAGTGAAAGCTTTCCGGCCTTTCTTGCCTTTGGCAGAGCGAGCGCTTGAGATTGGGCGACCTCCTCTCCAGGGTTCGCCCTGCTAAAGGGGAAAGAGGTGGGAGGAGGCTATACTTTACTTTTAACCTTATCGAAAAAAAAAATATGTTTGTTTCGAAACAAAGAAAAATCTTTAATTATAAGCATATGCCATATTTGTAGTTATTAAGAAATACATGAAAAACTTCTTTCGAACTTCTGGTCAATATATGTAACCAGAGATTGTATTTCACAGTGTTGTCTCGTTTGTTACGTCGGAAGAGAGAGTATACGACTAGAATTTATTAATGTTGATCGCCCCTCATTTTTATACCGCAAGATAATTCCTAGTCTGATAAGCGCAGTCTTGGGTAGTAACGCGTTACTAGTAACGTGTTACTGTAACTTCGTTACTTTTTTGGTAACTTGTAACTGTAATAAGTTTAAAGAAAAATGTAACTTGTAACTGTTTTTCTATTACTTCTAAGGTAATGATGAAAGTAACGACGTTACTTTAGCGTTACTCTCTAGTTTTTTGTTAACGATATATCATTGAACGAGTACGACTAGCTATTCTTTGCACTTTCCAAACTGTCTGTTCCGACAGTTCGAGTGTCAAGTTGGCCTTGCACAGACTTGTGAATACGTTCCTTCTCAGGAGTCACGACTTAAATATAGCCATGTGTAAATGTGATGAAAAAAAGTGTAGATATCTTAAAGGCCCGTTCACACATGCAGCGGAGCGCTACAAGCATAGCGCTAACCTCGCGCTAAGCGCGTGCTGATGGGAGCGTTCACCAGCTTTGTATCGTACCGTCAAAACTGTTGCTCATGGCATACGATAAGTATAGCTGACGGCACGTGAGGAGCGCTACATCAGCGCTTCGCTGCATGTGAGAACCGGCCTTTACGCACGCACTTGTAGGTTGTGACTGAACACTTACACATTAGTATCTTGAAACACTGTCTATGTTGCGGTTTTTATTTTTTTTTTTTTTTGCGCGAAGGCTTTTTGATCGGGTGAATCAACCGCGAATCAACAATATACACGGAGGGCACTGCGCACATTTCATATTTTGATTAGCGCCACTACTCCGCAATGCTCATGATTCGTATATTGATTTGCGCCACTACTCCGGCGTGCTGTCACGTTCAACCATCGAGGCAAAATTGACTGCTGTTTGCGCAGGGTTTGTTTCTGGCTCGCCGGGTGCAAACTGAATTATGTCCAGTGACTATGAACGGAGCGCAACCGTCAACGAGCCAGCAATGTGCTAGTATGGTGCCTGGATCGCGTCTTTGACTGGTGTGTTTAGCGCCCTATTCCGCCCATACATCAAAAGTGGTCCCGATGTGGCAACAAATGACGCGAGTGTCATGCTGTTGCCTGTCGCGATCCTGGCGGTTGGCCGTAGAAATGCTGGCGAAAAGCACGAGCGAACGCGAGTGTCGCTGTCGTCACGGCGTCCCTTTAGACGTCCCAAATCCGGCTGCTAGAGCTACCGTGAACTGTCACAGTGGAAAGCGACCTGCAGCAGAACAGGCATCTGCTACATACACCACAGCTGTTGGGACGCCGCCAGGGTCGCGACCGGCGACAACATGACACTTCTATGACGTCATCAGGCGGAAATCGAGGGACCACTTTTTTGGCCGCGGTAAACACACCAGTCGGAGACGCGTTCCAGGCACCATAGTGCTAGTGCTAGCAAGGATAGGGCATCTGTATTGGGTCCGCGTTTGCCACCGTGCAATTCCTTCCAGTTGAGCGCCCGTACAGCAAGGGCAGGGACGTGTTCGCCATCAAACGAGAGAAACTTTCAGACACTAATTTCGAGAAGCAACTGCTGCTAAGTTACAATATGAAGTAAAAAGCGCACTTTTTAGTTTTCCGTATAAAACTTGGTGAAAGGAGTTTTCTAGTTTTTCCTTTTTTTTTTTGTTATAGAAAAGTAACTGAAAACTAACGTCCTTACTTTTTGAAAATAACTGTAACGAGTTACTCTTTCGTTGCGGTAACTGTAACGGTAACTTCGCTACTTTTTTCTTAAAGTAACTAACTGTAACGAATTACGTTTTTCTTAAAGTAACTTACCCAAGACTGGACAGGCGTTCGCATCGCAAAGAGAAAGCGTTTACTTTCGCCGACGATTCTTCGACATAATGGAAAAGTTTCTGTGCTGGCAGGTTCTTCTTCAGTCTACTATATATTTACAATTGACATGCATTGCGGCACCACAGTATTGATACCGTGACTGATATTTTCCGACGTTGCTCTTTGCTTTACTTCATTTGTTTTTAAATAGATTATGCATTCTTCAATGATTCTATAATAAGTCATGTTGAACATAGAGTCCCAGAAACTCTGTCGGGCACCGGGCATACCATACCTGCCCCTATGCAAAAAAAAAAAAAAAAAGAAAAAACAAATTAAATACAGAAAAGAAATTTCCTTCTTGTGCCTTGACCCCCTCCCTCTCTCCCAGATCCCTAAAAATTCAAACTCCGATGAGCCCAATGACGATGCATTTTCAACGCTGCTTGATTGGCTCTTTCAGCTCCTACACGTCAGCTGCGTTCGGACTGCAGGTGAAACCAAGTATAGAGTCCCCGGGAAACCCAGAAATTCAACCCAAGCCTCCTCTTCAAACGCGCGCGACAACTTCGTCCCCACGTGTGCAGTCCATTAACAAAGAAGTCTCGTTGAAACCCCCAAGGAATATTCTTTCATCGGTCAACGAGTAGTCCAGTGCCACTAAGTAGGCTAAGCTTCAGAGTAGTGAGAATTGGCCATATCGTGTCTTGAAATCATGGTTGCCAGTTATCTGAAGCTTTATCTGAAATCACAGGAAACGCTTTTCCGTCCTCCACAAATGTTTCAACAGTTCGCGACAGAGTAAAGCAATATTCCAGGACCTTCCTGACACTGAATCTAATGTTGAGAAAGTCGCACTTTTGAATCATGACGATCGGCAGTTGCGTCTGCTCCGCACAGGCACCAAAATGGCGGCGGCCACGACAATGTCGGGGAGCAGAGTGTTTGTGATTGGTGGAGCTATAAAATTTCAGCCTTTCCACTTTAATAAAGTAGGAAGAGCAGCGTAGCTGTACTATGTACCGCAATCTGTGCGCAACAATGGCAACCCGACAACCGGCAAGCCGGTTGTCTGGTTGCCGCCGTCGCTCATAGATGGCGGTAGCTGACCAGAGGGTTGCGTCCAGATTTATTTGTCCACGGACACGATCCTGGGGAAACTAGCCCTTAACAGCTGCGCTGTAAAAAGAGCTTTCAGCCTTTCCACTCTGGAGAAGGAGGAAGACCAGCGGAGCTGTATACAACGGAAAGTAATGGCTTTTCCGCACGTCGGCAAGCCAGAGTGGAAAGGCTGCCGCCATCTATGAGCGACGGTGGCAACCGGATAAGTGACTTGCCGCCGTCGCTCATAGATGGCGGTAGGTGTCCAAAGTTCGGCGTCTTCATTTCTTTGCGGAGGACACGATCCTGGGGAAACTAGCTAGCCCTTAACAGCTCCGCTGTAAAAGGCGCTCCACACCCAAGAAAATGTTCCCCTATGATCAATTTGTTTGCAATACAAATTTATTTTTCGTTCCTTTTTTCGTTCTGGTTCCCGTGAAGAGCATCTCCCGTCACGAGCTCATGGCATTTGACAGTGCTAGCGCGGCATTTTGTTTCTAGTTATTCACTTCTATGTTTTCTGTCGGCGTGTGGCTGCAAAAAGTCACGTAAACCCTTCTTCGCGACCCAACAACAGTTGGCATCCCCGTGTACCTCTGGCCGATCGCACTTGAGTCAACTGTCGTTTGCTCAATGGCGGTTAGAGCACCCGAGTAACAAAAGGTATAGTCTTATACCCATACACGCAGTTCTAACACACACACACACACACACACACAAAACGACAGAGCAAGAAAACGACCGTAAACAGTTTTGAACATGAGTGATTAATCTAATTTGCCTACAACACACTGCACCTGTTACGCATGGACGTGCGAGTTACTTTTATAATGAAAGTTCGTGTCGCCTCGACACGTCCAGCGCGAGAAGACACGAATCGCCGTCATAGGCAAGTGACTGTCCGAGGGAACGCTCGGAGAAACAAAACAATGAACTGTGCTGCTGACATCCAAGCAAGCTGCAAACATAAGGCACTGTCATACGCACATGCGGAGACCGCTCCAACAACAATAACAAAATAACGTCTGGGTAAACCATTATCACCGGCAACAGTACCTTCCGGACAATATAAAATAATGCCCAAACACAATGAACCGCTAGGGAAAAAAAAACGATTAATCATATTACACATTAACTAACAAACAAAGAGGAGTAAATACCTCAGGTCGCATAATGCCCCGTGGAATAAATAGAGATAACACAGACGACAAAAACAAGCAAATTACTCGTGTCTAATTATTTAAAATCATTATTCTTTAACTTGCGATGCACCGCAACGGAGGTCACCAGTCATGTTAGCCTATCTAGCGCTTCGCGCCTGCCACGTGACGTAACGCTCAGGGCGTCACTCCACCCAGCCGGAAGGTCACATGACGCGTTACGGGCCATGGAGGGACTAGTCGTTGCGGTACATGGTATGATGCATCGAAGTGCAGATGCTTGTAAGCATGCCATGCATCAGAAAAGCGTGTCCGCCAACCGTGAATGGAAATATTCTGTATGGGCGGTAGTCTGGCAACCCTGGGCACGCCTTAGCAGGACTTGACTATAAGGCCGGCAGCAAGATGGCGGCACCCAGACACTGTCCTTGCAAACGTATGTATAGCCGTCTACTGAAACGCAGACTGTCATGCGGCAGCAGCATGTCCCATGACTGCCCATTTTTACGCCTGTTGGACTAACCGCTGGAATCTTAGTGTCCCCCAATGAACATGACCGCGAAGTTCTATATGACGACATACGAAATTTGCTAGCACCGGCATTATATATAAGGCACACGTACGGTTCTGATCGACCAACGAAACCATTCTAACGCAAGCTTCTGGCTGACCTGGCTGATATCAAGCACCAGCCAGGACAACATCATTGAATAACGGCCGACAGTACATTCGGGAAACATTGTTTAAAAAAAAACAACTGAAGTCTGAGACGAAATCCTGAGGTAGGGTCTTGAAATAGGGACCCGAACGAGAGGGCTGAAACAGGGCGGTGCTGCGAAAAATCTGCCTCAAGGTCATAGGTCCTGGGACAGAGCGCTGGGATCCTGAAATGTCGGGGGACAAGGTCTTGAAATAGTTTCGGTCCTAACATGTCCTGGGACAAGGTCCCCAGAAAAAGTTTCACGGCACTATTTTGAGAACAGTTCTTTGGAGAAAGTTGACGCAGGGCAATATATGAAACAACAACAACATTCTACAACAAAAATCCAAGCACGACAAGCGCCCGAAAACAAACAAGCAGAAGAATCCTGCAAACTATGAACGCTCATAAGGCTCGTGCGAGGCTGAGGAACGTGGCACAGTCCTCCTGCTCCCGAGTCTGGCAGACGATAATCTGAGAGGCTTGCTGAAGCGGAACCCCGAGGCTCACGCTTCGAGTTCCTTGGGTACACGATGCACCTTATAGTCCCCGATGCATCATACGGCCAACGCCAGAATTGTTCCTTATGACACTGACGAATCATGACACCGTCACTGCGACACCCACGGGCGAAGCTTGAAAAGTCAGTAGGCACTTTTGAGGGGAGTATCACTACAGGTGACTAGACCACCGACTGTTGTAGCAGGGCATCAGCCTCCGGGATTCCGTTGGCCATGGCATGGCTGCCGTTTCGATGCGAGTCGCCGTTGCCCTTGGCACCCATGTAGCCGGTACCGTTGATGTAGACGGCCATTTTGTCCGGAACGACTTTACTGTTCGGGTCCGAGACCACGCGTCGGCGGGAATGGCGGGCCCTGTGCGATGCGGGAAAGGAAACACACGCGCGCTCAGATTAACTGATCCCTTGTATAGGCAGTTTCAAGCTCAAAAGTGTGTAGAATCAATGGATGGCTTCTACTGATAGCAGGCATTGTGGTGGCCTTGCTGCTGTGGGCGTAACGTTTGGCACCATCGAATTTGGTCTGTTTTTTCTTGGCATAGACCAAGCAGTAATGACCACCAGCATTGGTGCAACGACGTCACGTGCAAGCCATGCATTTAAACTAAGGATATACAGGTCTTTTATTTTTTTAATACACAGATTTTAACTCTGGGGTCATGGGGTGACAAATAGCGATTTTCGTTTTAACTCTGGGGTCATGGGGTGACAAATAGCGATTTTCGTTTTAACTCTGGGGTCATGGGGTGACAAATAGCGATTTTCGTTATCATTCTGCCGTGCTGAATTACTGGCACTATACTTCGTTTCAGCTTCGGTCCGAGCGCGGCCGATGTTATGAGCTGACGGGCCAATGAAACAGCGCAAAAAGCACAGCGTCATGGCGTGCTCTCTGCGTTTGATAGGACTAGCCGGCGGAGGAGCGCGCACAGAGAGACGGCGAATACCGGCTAGTCCTATCAACTGCAGAGAGCACGCCATGACTTTGCGCCTCTTTCGCTGTTTGATTGGCCCTTCGGCTCATAACACCGGCCGCGCTCGGACCGAAGCTGAAACGAAGTATAGGTTCTTCCTTTCAGTCTCTGCGACCATGAGCTGGTTGACGTCACATCTTTCATTAAGGTGCGAGAAAAACAAAAAAGACACCGCAAAACTTTCGTGGGAAGTGAAAGACTGCAAAGCTAGTGGAGGGACTGTCTTTTTTTATACATGTGGGAAAAGGAAACGGCACGGCGCCATCAATGTGCAATAGAAGAAAGTTGGCAGGTGTTTGGGTTTCGACCGACACACTTCAATCGGGTCTGGACACCGCATTAAAACGCAATAAACAAAAAGAAAACGTTTTTTTTAGTGCTTATAAATAGATGACATATGTTGCAAAGTGAACCTGCGCGGGGAAAAAATTGTTAGTGCTATAAGAGACCGTTTTCAAAAGTCAGTCTACCCCCCCCCCCCCCCCCCCCCCCCTGTGCAGAGCCAAACCCACCACCCTAATCGCGGCGCTACACAGCTTCTCCACACCACAAAAAGCAAACGTCTCTGAAAGCAGAAAGGGAAAGGTGATGGTCCTTTTACGTAACTTTCGATTCACGAAATCGAGGGTGTCTGATTTAGCTGAGCACGATGACCGCCATTAGAGCGGTAATATTGGAGCTTTTGGAACTGCCCCAAGGTACCTCTGGCTTTTGAAAATAATATATTACGCCGCGAGACTCATTTAAAAAAAAATTATAATATGCTTCTATTTCGGGATCAACGCCTATAGGCAGATTTTGCAATCGTTTTTACCCCAAAATCGGTCTCGCAACGTAAATGATGATGTTAATATTCCCGCGAAGTTTTCATTTTGCAACATGAGTATTCTGTCCAATTGCACATGCCATTTTTTAAACTTCATGTTCTTTTTCTGGCAGCTCACACATACACGTTAAAAATCACATGCTGTGTTGCGCATGGCGAATTTGCCGGCCGGATATGACGTCTTCAACTACTTCTGAGGTGACTTTGAATCAATGCTTAAAGATGGCAGCACTGGTGCTACCGCCGCATACGTACTTGACTAAGAAGTAGCTGGATATGACGAGAACGATGGACGACGCGATCAGGACAAAGATGGCGGTGCAGCGGATGACGGTGGGCATCAGGGCGGCCAAGCGAACCATGCTCATGATGTGGGGTTTGGCGTCTGCGCGCTGGAACCAATGAACAGTTGAAGTGTTGCATTGCACACGCCGCAAGAACGAACCCCAAAGTTGACAAAACTGAGACGCACCATTTCTTGCCAAAAAAGCGGGACAATACGATGTTCTCCAGAGTGCGTACTGAAAAAAAAGGCATGACTTAGACATTTTTTCAGAGGCAATAAAAGTACGATAGAGCTTGATGTTTCTTTTTTTATTTTAACAATTAGCTTTTTTCTTGTGGAATGATATGCAACGTGGAAATATGGTACGTGATCTGACCTTCATGACGTCCGGTCACGAGACTTCCGTTCTCCCCTAAATTTAGCGGAGATTTTGACGTCACGTGACGTTTTGAAATCAGTAATAGAACGGCTCGACACCTTGACGTCAATTTGCCCCTTAAGAAATTTACGTCACGCGTCATGACGTCACGTTCCTATTGAAAATCCGTCTGTGGGGCCCACCAGGCTTTCTGAAAGGTCTTGAGGTACCATTCAATTTGTTTTGAGAGGTTTGAGATGTATGTCGAAGTTTTCTAAAAGGCCTTGCGTACCCTTTAAGAATTTCTAAAGGGTGCTAGAGGTCCGTCATATGTTTTAAAGGCCTTTGGGGTCTGTGGCTATCTTTTCCAGGAAAGCAGTGACCCATAAAAATAGTTTTAACCTGCCTGCGGAAGAGATCAAGGGACCCTTCAGGATTTATGTGTCGGAGAAGCCGCTTGCCATTTTGTATTAAACGCCTGCAACGGACGGTCGCTCAGCGTCGACTTGCCATCCCACGCGTGAATCTATCTCCTAAAGCTGCTCAATGTGCGGATGGTCTCTCAGTGCTTTTTTCTCGCCAATATTGGTTCATCCTGCTTCAGAAGCTCGTCCAGCGAGCGAAAAAGACGCCAGGGACGCTATCGCCACGGCACCATGGGACGACACAGTGATTTCGTACACGGCGGAGAATGGTAACCCGCGTTCGTGGTTCTCGCTAAACATGTTACAATGCGTATGTTTCTGTGTGGTGCACTCGCTCGATTTTAAGAGTTAAACTGCCATAAACCTCAGGAATATACCCAGCGGCACTGAGTACCTCAAATGATATTTTTCGCGACGAAAGACTCAGTTGCTGCTATTTGGTCTGATCGCTTGTGTCTAGAGATTTTTACGCCCAGGTTTGTTCTTATCGTCTTTTTGAGTTTGAGCATGCATGTAAAACTCAATGTATAAAATAAACTTTTAAACAACTCAATATTTGATCTATGGTTGACAGTAATTTGGACGTCTAAAGGATTGAAAGGCTGAGGTCTGAAAGGCTGAAGGGTGTGAAGTGCTGAGGGGGTCTGAAGGGTTGCAGGGGTTTGAAAGGCTAAGGGTCTCTAACAGGTCAGGGCTGAAAGGTTATCAGTAGGGATGGCCTGAAATTACATGACGTCCGGTCAGGTGAGGTACGTATACGCGATAACGAAGTATCATGGAAACCATAGTCATAAAAACCGACTGCATAAAACGAACCACCTAAACTTGACACCCCGCTTAGGCTGTGCTGTTCACCTCCAGCATGAGAGGGAGACCAAAGAAAGGTTTAAAACCGGAAGAAAAGGTGTAAACGGCGTTGCTTACCCAGTACCGGGAATCCCGTCAAGGATGACGTTCATCTGCATACGAGCCCTGGCGGACACGGACACGCCGCTGGTCTGCCAAACAGACGTTCCACAGTGAGGTCACGTGACACCGAAAGTACAGGAACATAGCAGTCACGAGAATACGCGGAAGGCTATACACCTTTTGATCGCTTATCAATTCGGCAAAAATTGCCGAGTCACTGGGCTATGGACGCGCGCGCGTCGTCCAATATTCCACGGGAGGGAGCTACTCCGTACGCGTAACGCTAACCTAATCTGCAGCAGGGTAAATGAAAAATGTCACGTTTTTTTTAAATTAAGTAAAAAAAGATTTATTTGGTTTAAATCAGGTTTATTTACTTTACATACATCGCATTTATTTGGTTTAAATCAGATTTATTTGAATTATATAAAATTTATTTGATTTAAATCAGGTTTATATGACATATCATATTTACTTGATTTAAATCAGAATAATTTGGTTGAAATAGCCGTAGGTGGGAAATAGTCATTTTAGCACTATATGTATTATTCAACATGGCAGAGTGATTGATCAATTCGTTGAATCAGAAATAAAGCGAAAAAAATTATTACTGCGAATGTAATGTACCAAATAATCAGCAAACTTTCTATATCCGTGTTCACCGCCATACAAGGACAAAAACCGCGTTGTTTGTTTAATTAGTTATAACGGATTATTTAATTTCTTTTTCGAGTTCTCACTTGATTGCAGTATGGCATAATCCAGAGTCTTTCATATTGAGAGAGTTTGACCATCTTAAGGAGATTTTTACAGCCTGGCAACTGGGCTGTAAAAATGGGTCCTCCGGTACGCACTGCGCATGCGCTACCGCAGAAGAATCGCACATGCGCAATGCGTACCGGAGGGCCCATCGTACCGTATCGGATGTCCAAAAACGGTTCCCTAAAACTCTCTAGTGTCTGCAGACTTTCTTTTGGACGACGTATAAAGCGCCGTTGACCGCGGCTTCGAGATTTGTTCGGATAACGATACCCGATATAACAGAGAGTTTTAGTAGATCGTTCCCATGACTCCGATAACGATATCCCGATACTCCGCCACTGCCTCCCTTGCGCATGCATACTATCGTTATCGGGGCTATCGGAGGTATCGGAACGATCTACTAAAACTCTCTAATGTTGCGACGCGTGCGCAAAGGTGCCAGCGGAGCATCGCAGCTATCGCTGTTCGAGTTATCCTAACGGCCTACTACAGCTCTGTATAATCCATGGCGGATGAGTAAGATAACTCGACATCCGCGATGTGGCGACTACATTGCTGGAAATGTCCAGACTGTGAACGCAACTTGCATATTATGTTTTTTTTAATTTATCATAACGGCTGCACTTAAAGTCTGCGGTCGTTCCGTTTACATTTACAACTACATAAGCATGGTTTTTATGACAAAAAGAAAATCGAAATCCAAGCCGTATAATAAGCATTAAGGAAAAAAAATGCTGGCTGGCCGACAGCATCGCTGCTCTCCAGACTAACAAAAGGGGGGAAGGGGGTTGTTGTGCCTGCGTGTGCGGTGAAAGATAGGCGCGTTGAACATAGCTTAACACGCACGCCACACGCACACATTGAATTACAGAGGGTGCGCGTAACCATGTTCAGTGACAAATTGGGGGGGGGGGGGGGGGGGGCGGGGGGGGCGTTACGTGCCAATTACCAAGACGAAGCGTAGATGGATGCGCCCTAGCAGAGAACTATAAGGGTTACTTTCTCAACCATCCGGGGATCTTTTTGACGTGCAACCGAAATCTCGGGTTACAGGGCGCCTTCTCTTGCAATGGGCATCCGTCAGATGGCGGGCATATCGGGCGGCTAGGTGGCATAAGCTACCGCCTGATCCAAAGGGCTCAGCTGCATTCATCTATGCGTGCATCCATACATTATGCAAACGAGGGGGACTGAACGCGAACTCACGGGTTCGCTGTCAACGTAGAGCAGGTGCTTGTCTTCGTCGGGTGTGAGGCCCTCGACGCCGAATTCCGACTGGTTGCCGTAGAGAAAGTGAGGTAGTGAGACCGCGACGGGAGCACCTGGAAGAGCAAAGAATGGCCATTTGAGTTGAGACTTAAATTTCGCAGTCTCAATCATAGTCGCTGCCAGGATGAGAACGACAAGGAGGAGTTTCATTCGTGCACCTGCAGGGCGAGCTTCCTATTAGCGCCGAGATGTTTCGGAGGCGCCCTCTTATGGTTTCCCTCCGTGACGTCACGACTGAGATTTGCCTTGCCGTGACGTCACCAGTTGTTATTCTGGCTACTTACCATCGGGTCCGACGACGAGTTCGATGGTGTGTTTAAAAAGCACAGTAGAAGCTAGGAGCCATCGCAATCCGAAACTAACACCGTCAAAGTTGACAATCTGACAGTGCTCACATGCCCATGGTTTGACCAATCGTGGAAAGCTGACCACATCGACGCTTTTGGCCGCGCACATCGCTAATACCTGCGCGAGATAAAGCCCCTCGACGTGTTTGCATTTGTCTTGCAAGTATAGCGTCAAAATGCGCCAGTGCACGAGGCCCATGTCTCGCGAGCGGCCCTTGCTAACGAATGGCGGCGCAGCACTGAAATGAACAGCCCTTGGAAGCGAATGGCGGCGGAGCACCCGCTCGTGTGCACGTGTCTTGCGCGTTTCCACAACAATGGTTGGCGCTACTTGTAAAAAAAAAAAAACACCTTTATCAAGAGGCCTTACCGCGAGAACGCTTTGGCGTCACGAGGGCCACGAGTGTGCACGCCCGACCGAAGCACGGCGGAAGTCAATCGCACGTGCTGAAGGCCGGGCGTTCGAAAGAGACACCCTGCATGCTGTTCTCATCCTGGCAGGGACTACAGCGTAGGTGCGCAACTTAATACGTTGACCCGTGATTAGCGTGAAAGTTGCAGACGGTTCGGCAGACAAGCTCAGGAAAGTACACATTAGATTCGCGTGCCTCTGTGGTTATAAATGTGAGGCATTGTCTCGAGTTACAAACAGTAAAACTCTTGTGTACTTTCCAGTTTGGTTAAAGAAGTCCCTCTAAACTATAAATACGACAACCATAAGTCGTATTTATGCGACTGATCTTTAAAAAAAGTGAAGAAGATGTTCTCGAACGTTTGTAAACATGAGGTTTACGCTGCCATCTCAATATCAACATACACCGTTTCTGAAATGTGAATTTGAGAGCCCAGTTGCTGCAGTTGCACCGGATTTTCGTGCCCCAGCGATTGACGCTGCTCATTATGAAGAGCAAAGTGCCCCCCCCCCCCCCCCCGCCCCCCCGTTTTTTTTTTTCCTGTTTTTGGGCTAGCACAAAGGCACTCCGACGAGCCTGACCCGGCGCCTCTCTGTCGCTTCAGAGTTGGGAAGATGTGCAAACTTTTGGGGGCTTTTAGGTATGCAGGTCCCCTGAAGTGGTAATTGGAGGCCTTGTCCGTGACTGGTCCGGTCACGAGACAAAGGAATTGATGGGTCGAGTTGTCCTTGGGAGAGAGAAGAGGCTTGATTTTTTAAGAAAGGAACGGGGGAAAAATTTGGAGACTTGGGCCGAGACTCTGGACGAGTAAGGATGGTCTCCCAAGTTGGGACTTGTAATTTGGAGTTTGACGGTGTAAATAAATGTACATAGTTGACTACAAGCAGGGAATCGACCCGTCACGCAGCGACGTCCATGCCACCACGCTCCAGACCACCGGAGCTGAAGCTGCCTCCCACACCCCCGGGAGGACCAACAACTTAACTCCATTAAATACGATTATTCTACAATTAGCTCTATGTGACGAATACTAGGGTCAGTATGTACCTTTGGCGACGGGTCCCATGTCGGCGGCACCGTCCGGCAGCGTCCTTTTGTTGTAGCAGGCGTTTTCGGGCCGCGTTTTTCCGCTGGCGAACACTTCGGGCGTCACAGCGAACCGTCGCGTGTGGACGCTGCCCACCTTGCTGTCGTGCACGTAGCGTAGCAGCACGGACCTGCGAAGGAAAAACAAATAAAAGAAAGATAATTTCAATATTGAAAAACCAATTGCGACTGAACTCAGAATCACTGTGGATTGAAATTGGTTCATAATGCTGTGGAACGTTTTCAGCAGGAATGAGCACTTCAGTCGAACTCCGATATGAAAACCTTTGATATGACAACCTCCGAGATGACAACCTCCGAGATGACAACCTCCGAGATGACAACCTCCGAGATGACAACCTCCGAGATGACAACCTCCGAGATGACAACCTCCGAGATGACAACCTCCGAGATGACAACCTCCGAGATGACAACCTCCGAGATGACAACCTCCGAGATGACAACCTCCGAGATGACAACCTCCGAGATGACAACCTCCGAGATGACAACCTCCGAGATGACAACCTCCGAGATGACAACCTTTGATATGACAACCTTTGATATGACAACCTTTGATATGACAACCTTTGATATGACAACCTTTGATATGACAACCTTTGATATGACAACCTTTGATATGACAACCTTTGATATGACAACCTTTGATATGACAACCTCCGAGATGACAACCTCCGAGATGACAACCTCCGAGATGACAACCTCCGAGATGACAACCTCCGAGATGACAACCTCCGAGATGACAACCTCCGAGATGACAACCTCCGAGATGACAACCTCCGAGATGACAACCTCCGAGATGACAACCTCCGAGATGACAACCTCCGAGATGACAACCTCCGAGATGACAACCTCCGAGATGACAACCTCCGAGATGACAACCTCCGAGATGACAACCTCCGAGATGACAACCTCCGAGATGACAACCTCCGAGATGACAACCTCCGAGATGACAACCTCCGAGATGACAACCTCCGAGATGACAACCTCCGAGATGACAACCTCCGAGATGACAACCTCCGAGATGACAACCTCCGAGATGACAACCTCCGAGATGACAACCTCCGAGATGACAACCTCCGAGATGACAACCTCCGAGATGACAACCTCCGAGATGACAACCTCCGAGATGACAACCTCCGGTATAAAGCACTTCGGTATAAAGCACTTCGGTATAAAGCACTTCGGTATAAAGCACTTCGCTATAAAGCACTTCGGTATAAAGCACTTCGGTATAAAGCACTTCGGTATAAAGCACTTCGGTATAAAGCACTTCGGTATAAAGCACTTCGGTATAAAGAACTTCGGTATAAAGAACTTCGGTATAAAAAACTTCGGTATAAAAAACTTCGGTATAAAAAACTTCGGTATAAAAAACCGGTATAAAAAACTTCGGTATAAAAAACTTCGGTATAAAAAACTTCGGTATAAAAAACTTCGGTATAAAAAACTTCGGTATAAAAAACTTCGGTATAAAAAACTTCGGTATAAAAAACTTCGGTATAAAAAACTTCGGTATAAAAAACTTCGGTATAAAAAACTCCGGTATAAAAAACTCCGGTATAAAAAACTCCGGTATAAAAAACTTCGGTATAAAAAACTTCGGTATAAAAAACTTCGGTATAAAAAACTTCGGTATAAAAAACTTCGGCATAAAGAACTTCGGCATAAAGAACTTCGGCATAAAGAACTTCGGCATAAAGAACTTCGGCATAAAGAACTTCGGCATAAAGAACTTCGGCATAAAGAACTTCGGCATAAAGAACTTCGGCATAAAGAACTTCGGCATAAAGAACTTCGGCATAAAGAACTTCGGCATAAAGAACTTCGGCATAAAGAACTTCGGCATAAAGAACTTCGGCATAAAGAACTTCGGCATAAAGAACTTCGGCATAAAGAACTTCGGCATAAAGAACTTCGGCATAAAGAACTTCGGCATAAAGAACTTCGGCATAAAGAACTTCGGCATAAAGAACTTCGGCATAAAGAACTTCGGCATAAAGAACTTCGGCATAAAGAACTTCGGCATAAAGAACTTCGGCATAAAGAACTTCGGCATAAAGAACTTCGGCATAAAGAACTTCGGCATAAAGAACTTCGGCATAAAGAACTTCGGCATAAAGAACTTCGGCATAAAGAACTTCGGCATAAAGAACTTCGGCATAAAGAACTTCGGCATAAAGAACTTCGGCATAAAGAACTTCGGCATAAAGAACTTCGGCATAAAGGACTTCGGCATAAAGAACTTCGGCATAAAGAACTTCGGCATAAAGAACTTCGGCATAAAGAACTTCGGCATAAAGAACTTCGGCATAAAGAACTTCGGCATAAAGAACTTCGGTATAAAGAACTTCGGTATAAAGAACTTCGGTATAAAGAACTTCGGTATAAAGAACTTCGGTATAAAGAACTTCGGTATAAAGAACTTCGGTATAAAGAACTTCGGTATAAAGAACTTCGGTATAAAGAACTTCGGTATAAAGAACTTCGGTATAAAGAACTTCGGTATAAAGAACTTCGGTATAAAGAACTTCGGTATAAAGAACTTGGACATAATGCACTTCAGTATAACGAAACCCTCCATTTAACGTACTATATATTCATACTGTTGATGGTTTTGATTCTTTTGAAGAAGCTCGGACGACGTTTCGAATAACGACTTTTCTTTTTTCAGATAGTTTGATTTCAAAAATGAAACTGCTGGGGTAAACTTGTTACGCTACTAATTCGAGAGACGAACACGCTAAGATTCTTGAGATTTGCGTTCGCTCACATAAGCTATAATATCTGCACACTTGAAGGAGTCCGCGAAGCATCTATGTTCCATTCGACAGTCATCTCACGCTACCGCCTAAATGTGACGTCACGAATGTAAGGCGGTGGCGTCAGACTAACGTTCTACAAACAAGAAAACCGAACGTAATGTGCGGGGTGCCATAAAGCATACCTCTTAATGTCGGGAATGAACACCCTCTGCTCGTCTGTAGTCGCCATGGGAGGCCGAACGTTGCCGACTGTAAGCGGAAGAAACGAGACAGGAAATGAAAGAGGCAACCAACACCAAACAAACAAGCAACCAACTCGACGCAAGGCGGACACCGTCGCTTGGAATTATATTTGTGAGGTACACCCGGTCAGAGAGTTAACTCCACAACGAATGCGATCCCTTCTCTTTTCAGGGGCTCTATCTTAACCCGTGAAAGTTGCAGAACCTGATCTGGGCGAGGCATAAGAGTTTATTTAGAAACTAATTCGAAATGTTGGACGAGAAACTTTAGGGGTAAAGTAGTTAACTTCTCTCTTGACGGTGTACATTGTCTTCACGTATTTTGAATCGCAGCGATCAACTAAAAAGTGGCATCAAGGTTCGAATTAAATGTCTTACAAGCGCTGCTCAGCAGAAAGAAGGAAAACGTACACAAATCGACCAGGGAGCTGACGTCTCCACTGGCCCTTCTCATTCTGTCAGTGACCCTACGCCGTTCCAAAGTTTGTACATCCACAGCCCAGCGCGCGCCCTTCACAGCCCAGCACGCGCATTTGCGTCGCTTCGGAAAGCGAGCAAAACACGCGTCGTACGCTGGAAATTGCACCGCGCAGAAGCCCGTTCCTGGAATAACTTGTACGGCGTGCAAGTGTTCCAAAATGCGTCTTTGACGCATCGGAACGCAAGGAGACACCAGTCAAAGGGCGACAGAGAACGCGAAGGGAAACGCGAGATGACAAGGCATGCAGCCAAGCGCGCGGCATCATTAGCAGACGAATCTTGCAGCTCGTATAGTCTTTCTGCTCAACAATAGTTTCCCAACACGCTCAAGTAAGTAAGTACTCACAGGTTCCTCGGATAAGGTTGCATTCGTCACCGCCCCACATATCGAAGCGCCTGAAAAAAACAACAAAAAACAAACGTGCACGTTGTAAGTTACTTTTCTTTTCGCAGATAGAGGCTAATGCATTGCCAAGTGCGCGAACTCTCGTAAGCCTTACAAGCGCGCAGCCCAGCATGTCCCCACTTAGTCTCGACTGGTGATGAGCTGCGCTTAGATCTATCGGCACTCGATTCCCCGGATTCCTTGCGGGCGCGGCCATTTTGGTACGTAGTGCAGGGCGGGCGCCAATGACGGTCGTTACGGCTAAAAAATGCGGCATCCCTGAGCTTTAGTTGTGGCGTCAGTAAGCTCAGGCGATATCGTTTGGCTGTGTCGAACACTGTTTTAACATTCCTGGAGGACGGAAAACCGTTTCCTCCAATTTCCGTTAAAGCTTAGGATAACTGGCAACAACGATTTTAAGCGCGAAGTTTCTAGGCTAGGTGGCGCAAGCAACCGCCCGTTATAAAGGGTACATACAGCCTTTAGCATCCATCCATCCATCCACCCATCCGATGGTAGAATGGTCAGTGTTCCGAGACGCAGCTTACCTAGTGGGTGGTAGGCATTGGCACAATTGGGTGCGTAAGCATCGAGTATTATAGATCTATTTATGTACTTAAATATTTATTTATTTATTTGACGCACTCATTTAATGGGAATGGTAATAGATGAGGCTCCTCAAGCGTTCGGCGCATGGGTGACGCCGCCATAACTCGCCGGTCAGCGCGTGTGTTCCCCTGGGCACAATGACCTTGGACGCTCCGTGCTTAGGGGAGCAACGGCGCGCATAAAACCAACTCGGAATTTACAACATTCTCCGGTAATACATTCCATTCTCGCACCATGCAAAAAAAAAAAAAAAAAAAAAAAAAAAAAAAAAAAAAAAAATTTGAACGATTGTTATTGAACGAGATCTTGAGAACTTCGAGGAAACTCACGTTTTGCCGTTTACGAGATCGACTTGGTTGATCCGCGAGATGTTGCCTACCCCTGTGAACATCGACAGCACGCCGTGGAAGGTGTCGTTTTTCTGAAAAAAAAACACAATTCATCGGTCATTACGCGTTTACATTAGTGTGCTGCAAAACTGGCTGAGAAAAACTAAGAGGAGACACATGGCGTCCGTATAAGCGATAAGATGACAATATGCCGAAATTAACGAGGCAATTCAAATACAGTTAAGACGATGATGAGGTCCCATTACCGCGGTGTTCGCAGCGAACAAGTTCTAGCAAAACCTTATCTGTCAATCAGTGCGTGTCAAGGATTTGACAACGTATGCCATACACTATGAATCGAGTAATTGCGCTGCGTATTTGCTTAGCGTCTGCCCATTGTAAATGAGAACTTTTGCCAGTGCAGTACCACACTCCTAGCCGCGTTCATGGGCATCACAAAGTAGCGCTATGCGGCGCCAGTATACGTGCTCATTACTGGTCCAAACGGGCACGGGTGGGGACTGAACTAATACCAGATAAAAGAAAATGCCTTGTCTTCTCGATGGTAACGGTTGAACCCAGCATCCCTGGTGTTCAGGAGCGCGAGCCCTCGTTCCTCCTGCGCCAACACACTCAGCCCCTCGAAACCGAAGAGCATGATACACATAGCGGTGGCAATCAGTTCGTCGAATGACGCTTCGTCGACAGATCCGTTTCGTCGACGCTGCCACACTTCATCGAGCGGTTCCCGTCATCATTTCATGGACATGCGACGTTTCGTCAAAAGCGTCTTTCCGCACAGATTGCCTAGATCTCGCCGGCGTCAGGATGGCAGCTTAGCTTGCCAAACCCTTGGAGGTATCGATAAGGCCTGGTGCAAGCTTGAGCCTCAGATTGCACCCGGTTTTCCCCGAGCGGAGCGAAGCGAGGGGCAATCGCGCGTAGCACATTCGAGAGCCAGGGATTCTGAGCTCGCGAATTTGCTGTTGTCGTATCGCAGCCGCCTGGGCAGACTTGTACGTTTTTAATTAAAAGTAATCAAATTAGTTGTTATCGATTACTTTTTTTAGTAATTTTGTAATCATTTCAATATATTTACCAGAAGTAATCGCGAGAGTAATTTGATTACTTTAGGAACTACTAAAATTTACCTCTAACCGTTTCTTCCTTCTCTTTCTAATGACGCCCTCTGCTTTCACAAGTTGCTAGCAAATAATCCTGGGACCAAGCCTCCGAGGGGAGGGGGTTTATCAAAATTGATGCATTACGAATACAAGTAGCTTATAATTTGGTGATTTTAATTTGGAAACGTAAAGGTTACTTTTTTGTGTAACGATCAATTACTTTTTTTTTTGAGTAATCAAGGAATCTAAATGAATACCTTTCATCCAATCTATCCAATACATTAAAAAAAAACACGTTCTCGACGAAACATTGCAGGAGTATGTGTTCACGAAAAGCGTGTCGTTGAAAAGTTAGTTGTCCACCAAACGTGTTTCGAAGAAACGATGCGGACCCTATAAGTTGAAGGAACAAAACTACGGTCGTACCTCGGCAAAATAGGCGAACTTGCCGACTTTGCTCTCCGGCTGACTCTTGGCCTCGTCCGCGATGGTGCGGTGACCCTTGCGGACATTGTCAGCCATCTTGGGCTGCTGGCCAGTCCGCCCCGACTTGCCGCCTTTCGACGCCTCGGCCAGAATCATCAGCGCGCTGGGGTAGCCCTTGAAGCTGAGCTCGCGCACAGTCTTCGTGATCCAGAGCGACTGCCCCATGGCAGAGAGCATCCCCTTGGTGAAGAAGCGGGTGAGGGCGCTCTGCTTCTCCACCATAGGAGAAGCGGCCTGTGGAGATTCAACAGTGCCCCTCTGTCACGACCCACGACTCAAGTTTCCACCAACATTTACGAGCGCTAGAATTAGATCAGATTTTGTTTTTCCGTGTCTTAACACCTTTAAAGCACGAACGTCGTCACTGCATCGCGGTTTCTTAATTATTTGTTACCCCGCCAGCTAGCGTGTTTACTAAATAGGGAAACTGTAATGCGTGTCTTGCTCTTTTATAGGTTTGGTCTGACAAAGCCAACAAACAAGAAACATTGCCATCTGACATGCTAGCTGTCACACGAAAAAAAAAAAAAAGGAGTGTAGGACTTACATTCCTCGTCACATATACGACACTCTTAAACGTCAGTTGGGCGTACGGCGCACTGACCTTCAACCGAGGTACCAACTTTCACGAGCGGCTTGATAGCCGAGTTGCGCAACTTATTAAAATAGCTTAAGTGTAACCGACTGTAAAAGGAGTCATCGGGGTTTCCTTGACCCTACTGCAAAACCACAGTGTTTTTTTTTTTTCTGTACTCTTTTATGCGTACTTTAGCTGCTTAATATCTTATATCGCACAGTCATCAAGCCTCTCGTAAAAGTTGGGGCCCTAAGTTAGACATCAGTGCGCTGTACGCCGAACTGAAGTTTTGGGGTGTCGTACATGTGACAAGAAGTGTAAGCGTTATACCTTTTTTTTTTTTTTTTTTTAAGTGCACACCTTGCTTTTTAGTTTCTTATTCTTCTACAGTTGTGGGTAACTGCCCACAAAAGAACGTGTCTTAAAACGAGCAATCGCCATTAAGTCGCTGTTTGTCGCGTTCGTGAGACCATGCTCTAAGCGCTATTTGAACGTACGCAGCGTGCAATGAATTCGAAATATACCTTAGGCGTAGTGGAACTTTCTCGTAGGTCCTCGTCTAGCAAAGACATGGGAAGGGAAGAAGAGAAGGAAAGACACAGGTGAACTCTAGAACGGGAGGAAAGACATGCCTAATAGACAAGCGAAACAGAGAGGACGAGGGAGAAAATAGGAGAGGTAAAACCACAAGTATTCAAAGAAGGTTACTTCATCATTTCGAACACAGAGTAAAGGGCAAAGCTGTAGGTTACGTTTACCTGAGCTGGTACCTTGTACTGCACGGATTTCTCACCATCAATTTCGCTTTTGCTCAATGAGAACTGGTGTAAGTGACCACCAGCATCTTGCGATGATGTCAAACGCGAAGTCATTCATGGACTACTTTTAAAAGTCGCTCTACCACTCTGTTCACAGGCGACCTCGAAGCAGCGTCCAAAACGCTTCTGCACACAACAAAAAGTGAAAACCTATCTATACGAGAACTTTGAATAGGGCAACGTGTACGTCACCCTCGATTAGTGATTCAGGAGATCTTGAAACTTCTGCAATTGGCCACTAAAGACAGCACTGACCCTAGAAAAAAAAAATATTTATCTAGGAGGCGCAAGCCATCGCCTGATTAAAAGGGTTCAGTCGTACTCATCTATCCATCCATCCAAAATGATTAGGAGAAGGAAACAACGAAACAACGCTATATAGCACGCGTCACCGCGTGCTATATAGCATCGCGTTCGTTACGAAACACTGCAGATCTCATGCCGTAGCAGACTAGAAGGCCCCGACAGAATTAGAACGGCAAGGAGGTCTTCCAGCTGTCCCGCCTCCGGCGCGAGCTTCCTACACCTTCGTCAATGCTTCGGCGTCCCGTAAGCCTTGAGCGTGTGCGCGCAGTTATAAAGCACGGCGGAAGGCAGCGAGCGCACGCTGATGGAGCCCGGAGCGCCGAGAGAAACGCCCTGCCGTTCTCATCCTGCCAGTGACTAGTGTGTGTGGGAGGGGGGGGGGGGGGGGGGAAGAGCCGCGTGTAAACAGTGGCGCTCGGAACCAATAGTTCTCACCGCGTAAGGCACATTCACGGTCGTGACGGTGTCGTTTTCGGAGCCCGCTGACTGCTCTGCGTCGAAGTGGAAGATGAGCTTCTGCATGAAGGACACGGTGTCGTTCTCGTGGAAGGTGATGTTGTCCTTCACCCAGACCACGCTGAAATGACAGGTGAGCGTCGTCTTAGGAAGGTTTTCGCAGGTTCGAAACGCGACGCGCGAATGGCTCGCGTTCGGCAAGCTTCGTCAGACGACGCAGAGCAAGTGAGCGTTGCCCGTTCCCTGTACTGCTGGGTTTAACCCCCCGGTGGTACTCTATACACTACTACCCTATTTGACTACACTCTTCGGCTACACTTATTTGACTAGACTATTACACTCCACTCTACACTAACACTATTACACTCCGCTACTACACCACACTACTCCGTACCGCACAGAAAACAAAACAATTAGAGCTGTATCAGTTACTGCCAGTGCTAATGTAGTCATGTACTGAGCGGTTAGGATAATAACGTTTTACAGCGAAGCTGTTTATGGTTAGGGTTCCGTGGATCTTAGCCTCCTATATCAAACGCGTAGGGGGGGGGGGGGGCGCCCGGCCCCCCTGCCTCCCGAAATCTTCCATTGTGCTGGGACCTTCTCTCCCCCCTCCCACTCATAGAGCATTTTGTTGGGACCTTCTCCCCCCTGAAACAAAATCCTGGCTACGTGCCTGTCCTATTGACCTTTTCCACAAGGGCGCCGCCATCTTGATTTGTCGTCATTTCCAGTATGGGCGAAAACATTACTTTGCCGTCGCCACGCCAATAGAAGACATTTGGGATATAAGCCTAACCGTCACACATTCTCGTTTTGGCTCCCCTCTATTTTTTTACGGGTTACAGGTTGAAACGTTTTACTATTTTGTCGTCGCCCATACTGGAAGTGACGACAAATCAAGATGGCGGCGCCCTTGTGGAAAAGGTCTATATGCTGACAAAGCCTGGCAGATCGCCACCGGAAGCAGCCGCCGGAATGGGAAAGGTGGAGCAACAGACAACGGATGAGAGGAGAGCCGCGTGACTGGCGCCCCGCTGCGGCGAACCGCCGAAACACATTTCTCCCGAGCGAACAAGTGTGTTTCGGGTCCTCGCTGCGCTGCAAAAGCTGTCCGCTGACGTCCAGGTTCCCCGAGAAATGGCTCTTCGATGCTCTGTGCTACCAGATCCTCGCGCTCCAAATCTGCGAACGGGCACTCCTTGGCTCTGTCGTCGAACTGCCAGGCTTTGTGAGTATAGCGGAGGCTATGCGTGAAGCTTTCGTGTGCGCGACCAAAAACTCTACGCTCACACCGCCGCACGCGCCGGACGCAAATCAAAAGTCAAATTTGGGGGTTTTACGTGCCAAACCTACGACGTTCGTCTGGCACGCCCCAGCGGAGGACTGAGGATTAATTTCGACCACCTGGGGATCTTCTGACGTGCAACCGAAAGCTCGGTTACACGGCGCCTTTTCCGCAATAAGCCTCCGTCATATTGCGGGCACCTCGGTCGGGATTCGAACCCGCCACCTGGAGATCCGTAGGCCGGCGCTCTCGCCTCGGAGCCACCGAAGCGGCTACGCGCCGGACGCGCACGCCTTTCCCGTATAAAAGATTCGAAGTAAATGACCAAAATAAAACGTTGACGAACGCGCGTGCCAGATGCGATTTGTCTTTTGGCTTTTGCTTTAGAACAGTGACTGCTGCAGACGCCGGCAAGTGCAGCGCGTGCAACACCATTCCCCGCATTCTCCTTGATGCTTGGGTAATTTAGCAATAGATCTATTCAGTAGATTAGTTAGTTATCAACACGAACCATTTTCAAGATCAGTAGACTCTCGGGTAGATAATAAAGGTTTCTCAAAGATTTGCCGCTGTGCGACCCGCGTCGGCCATGTATACGCTCACACCGCCCTCTCTTTGTCGTCGTTTCAAGCCCCCGCTTGCGCGCCTAGTTTCGTTTCCTTCCGTTCTCCCGGGGTGGCGGTTTCGTCGCACGTGTCTAGGTGGCGTAAGCTACCGCCTGATCCAAAGAGCTCAGCCGTATTCATCCATCCATCTAGTTTCCTCCGGCTTTTCGGGGCGGGTCTGTGTCGTGGGCTAAACAGCTTCGTTGGTCATCTACCTTTACAGATTGGAATGGCTGACGATTTTTAAGTAGTTTGTACAATTCAGTTTTTTTTTTAGTACAAATGAACACATGGTTCTAGATAGGAACGTGCCGAGCGTTCGAACACGTCTGCAAACAGTTTTTGCGTGACCAATGTGACGGGATCGTCGTACACGGAAAGAACACCCCAGACATTGGTGTATTAGGAGTACGACCGCGGCTTGAGAGGCTTGTCTGCCTTGCAAAAAACCGAGTTTGCCCGTCGATCTACCTCCTCGCAACGGTTTGCCCGCACACCGCAGAAAGGAGGAAGAGCAAATGCAGCCTGCCCGTCTGTCCACTCACCGGTAAACGTAAGGTCCGAGCTCTTGTAGCTGAGGCTTCTCGCCCTTGGCGATCTGGCCGGAGTTTGTGACATTGAAGAAGTAGAACCTCGCCGAGGTGTCGAAGCTCGATCCCACGTCCTTCCAGGAGCGGAAGATCCGGGACCCTTCTCGCAGGGCCAACTCCTGAGAGAAAGGACGTCACTGGGATGTAAGGTTCGGGACGCTTTTAAACGAGATCTTCTACTTTGCACACGCAAAGCTTTCTTAAAAAAAAAAAAAAAAAATGGACAGTGAACATTTTGCTTAACTTCTACGAACGATACCGAAACCTCGAAGAATTCGTTTAAGTCTGTAAACAGTGATATACGTCTTTGCCGCGCAATCGCATATTTTCTTTCACATTGACTAATCACATTGCCCAAGTTTTTACGATTTCTAAGAGTATGTGTTTAGTTCAATGCTTTACTCATTGTGTACAGGTATTACAATTGTAGTTCATATATGATACGTCTTACTAAATCTTCGTGGTTTGAAGTAGGCTGTCACAGAGTATCGGAAAAAATTCTTCACTTGATCAAATAAAGACTGAATGATGAAAGCACGCTTCATATATCGTACGAATTGCTATATATGTTTAATGCCCCGTTCAAGAGAAATAGTTTTTTAAAGCATGAAACGCTTTCAAATGCTACCCCCAATCCCAAAGTCGTCTGTCCGTCAGTATATTTGCCGCTAAATTTAGCGAACAAAGTGGCGTCACCTGACTTATACACAACTTGGAAAAATTGATGGCACGTTACCTATACGTCATCTACGTTTCTCCGCTAAATTTAGCGGGAAAATTTACGTCTTGTGGCCAAAATCTAAATCCAGTATCCCCGCTAAATCTAGTGGGAAACTGATGTCACGTGGCCTATATGCCAGTGCAGTTATCCGCTAAATTTAGCGGGAAAACTCACGTCGTGTGACCTAGACACATAACCAGTTTCCCCGCTAAATTTAGTAGAGGAAATCAACGTCACGTGACCTGGCGTAACGTGACCTACACAACCATTCAGTTTCCCCGCTAAATCTAGCGGGAAAAAATACGTCACCTGACACACCAATTCCCTATAGTGCATTTCGTGTATTAAAGGACTAAAGCATTTTTTTTTCTTTTTTCATGTGCTCTGGAGCGCTTGAAAACACATCGTTATTTTTAATTACCCTTTCTTCTAATAGTTCACTTGATCGCCTTTCGTCGGCATCGAATGCATGGCACCATTCATGCACCCTAGTCTATTTCAATTTTCTATGAAAAAAACTCCGCCCGAATGTTTTGTTTTCAGGGACTACAAATACACGGTGTTTATTATTATATTGAAGTGGCTCCGATGGCTTTAGCGTTTTGCAGAATTTCGTTTAATGACTTCCGTGGCATTAATTTGTTGTTGATGTATTTTGTTGTTTTTTTCGCGCGATTGTAGATAGCGCGAAAAAACAACAAAAGACATCAACAACAAACATAACGCAACACCGTTTTGTGAGTACATAACGGTGTCGCGTTATGTACCCCTTTCCCCCCCCCTCGAAACGAAATCCTGGCTACGTGCCTGGTTGGTCCTTTTATGTCACCTCCGATTAATAAAATCGAAAGTGCTTGATTTAGCCGAGCATGATCTTTCATCACCGCGATTAGAGCGGCAATATTGGAGCTTTTTGGAAAGTTACAAGGGTCTACTGTAGGAAACTAACTCCTTGGAAGGAACTTGGAGGTGAACATTCCGCAACACTGGTTCACGGTGACAATTAGGCTGTGCTATGGATGTAGTGTAGTAGGTCAGCGTAACGTATTTTCTTTCCGATATATTTTTTTTCTCTGTAAAGGTTATGAATTATTACCTGATACTGACTGCTTGTTTTCACTCACAAGCCTGCAAGTGCTTTTGACAGATGTAATAGACCGGATAGGATTTGAGAGAAGCTCGAGATAAACCTATTAGACGATTACTTATTGTTAGAAATCGGCAAAACGACTTACATGACTGAGCAGCTCTCGGTAGGCGTCGTCCAGCTCGATCAGAACCACAACAGAGAAAGTACCCAGCAGCAGTGACGCCACACCGCAAATGACGCCTGGGAAGTGGACACCACAGATTGAATTATACCTTCGTTCAACCAACTGGGGTATGAAAAGCCATTCCGGCGCAAGTTGACACACATCGACCGACACACTGTTTATAAACAAGCCCCGCGTTTGCCCACACCGTGTGAGGAGCATTGCGCGTGCGCACAAACCACATTCGCGTGAGGAGAACCGTCTGCGCGTGCGCAATGCCAACAGCAGCGCCACCGCAGTCGTGTGACGTCAAGGGGTCGAGTTGGTCTACACCGGGCGTTTAAAAAAGAAATTAGAGCTTCGTTTTACAACGATAAACGTTATTGGTGAGGTTTCGCAGCGCATATCTAGTACTGGCGGTAAAGCGTTACTTTTTTCGGTAACGTAATAACGTACTCATTACATTTTTAAAGCAGTAACGGGTAACGTACCTACGTTACTTATTTCGAGTAACGGGTAACGTAGTAACGTCGCTCGTTACATCTTATTGAGACCTGTTTCCGTGTTTCTGTGAGTGTTCTATGGTAGCCAAACCAACCATAAACAAAACAGAAAAAAAAAAAGCCCCGTGACTTGCGCTTTCCACGCTGCTTGCTTGATACCATTAGCTCGTAGCGTAGGCTGCGTGTGGACTTAAAGGACCATTCACACACTCGCAACCGACTAGGACCGGCTGAGACAAGACCGGTCTTTAAGCCTCTTGAGACGACTTAGGTGACGGCGAGGTGAGCCCCAACGTGGCTCACCTCGCAGCGTAGGAAAGGAGGAGCGCTAAGGGGATTATCTTCCCTGCAGAGAACCGAGGTTGTATGTCGGCCTTTAAGCCGAAACGAACTATAGGCGCGAAGTCATTAATTGTTGTACTCATTTCACATTCCTTCACCATTTTCCTAGTCTTTTTCCCGCGCAAAAAGTGTCACTTTGGAAGAAGTACCCTTTGTCCTGGTGTCAAAAAACGCTGTCGCCAAAAATCAACAAGGCTGTTACCATTATAATGCAATTAAATGCAAAGGTGCATTTATAAGTTTATAAATAAAAAATAACGCAAAAAGTAACGTGCGTCACTTTTTATCGGTAACGGGTACCTTTTATTTTGAGGTAACGTAAATCGGTAACGCGTTCATTTACTTTGTAAGTAACGACTAACGTATTTTGCTTCTTTTTTTCGGTAACGCCTACAACACTGCGAATATCCCGGGTGTGCTTTGTGTACGTCGCATGGCTCGCTAAATTTAGTGGAAAATTTTATCCGCTAAATTTAGCGGGGAATAGCAGTGTCCCGTGAAAATATACGGCGTCACAGCAGCACGAGACGTAGCGTCATTCTCGTAAGTAAAATATGTTCTAGAGTGGTCACGTGACGTGGTCATGTGACCACTTGGAGTGACGTCACTTCCCTGTCGCTTTTGATGACGCATGTTACTTTCCTGACGATTCCTATGACGTCACTTCTGTGTCATTTTTAGGTTTTTTCTTTCCTCTGTAAGCCTTCGCAGGTAGGCTCTACTATAAGGGCGTCACGTAACATGATCACGTGACAAAATAACATCAGTTGCCTGTCGCTTTTTTGTCTATTTTTTCACAACTAAACCTATCAGCTATAACCTATTCCACGTTGAAAAAAAAACAAAAAAAAAAAACGTTTGCGAACAAAACGTTTATCTTGTTTTGGCGGTCAATTCAGGTCGGTGTTTGCCGTGCTTGTGGGAATAAGCAAAAAAAAAAGTTACTAGTGGCGAAACGTCGCGATGACGTGTACACAAGATTAAAGGAGAAAAGGCAAGAGTGAAATTGTCTTACTCGTCCTTCGGCTCCACATGTCTGCTTCGTGTCAGCGGCGTCCTATGCAGCATTCTTCATTGGAGTAGCCTGGAAGTGCGCTTCACCGACGACTTTGGAGCGCTGTTGAGGAGCCCACATCTGCGATTGCTGGGGAAAGAAACAACTGACGTCAGGTTTGGTTCCTTTTCTGATGAATGACAAAAGATACTTTTAAAAATGCCGACGAGGGTTCATAAACGGATACAAATAACAGTGCGGATAAGGTTATTCGTATCCGTAAGTAAGAACTAAGCGTTTTCAATATTACTCGGAAAATCTCTTCCCGCTATGTTTAAGTCTAGTAAAGTCTCGTTTACCAATCAATTTCTCCTCAACGTAATTATTATTCGGTCAGTTTTTTATGCAGCATAATGTAATGTAAATAGAACGCTGCTATTTAAAGACATTTTAAGACAAGCGATATTAAATAGATTCGAGCCTCTTAATATCAAAATAAAGAATTTAAAATTTCCGGTTCTTCGAAAAAAAAAAAAAATAAACACTCGACAACAAACCACGCAAATTACTTAACGAAGCGCGCTGTAAAATGTATTCGAAACATGTACAAGCGTGTATCCGATAAAACGTTAGCGGACACGTGAACGGTACAGTAAATATGTACGCGCGAAAAAGTAGTAGTATCAGTACAATAATGTCCGATCGACTTTGATTTAATTTTGCTGCAAGGTAACCTATTAGTGAAAAGACGGTGAGAGTGCAGGCGAGCTGGTGGTAGCTAATCATGTCGTATTACACCTGAGACTGCGGTGGAAGAAATCGGAAGAACTTTCAGTAGAAGGAACAGACACAGACACAGAGAACGTCTCTCTGTCTGTTCCTTCTACTGAAAGTTCTTCCGATTTCTTCCACCGCAGTCTCAGGTGACAACAGACATTGAGACGTTCTCTGTGTCTGTTCCTTCTACTGAAAGTTCTTCCGATTTCTTCCACCGCCGTCTCAGGTGTAATACGACATGAAGGTAACCTAAGCTGAAAAGGAGTCCGCCACACGTACAATGTACCTAAAAAAAGAAAATAACCTTTAGTTTAGATTAATGTCGCAACGCGAAGTTTTAGGCACCCATTCTCTGAACCCTTCGAGTGATTGAGAAATAATGAAAACTGCGAAGTCCTCGAACAGACACCAAAAGAAAACCGGATCCGTCGTTGCAGCTCACAGTCCCCGAGGGTACAACCTCGCGCAGTTTGAAAATTGTTCGACAAGCTTTGCAGAGTACCCTTTTAAGCCGAGCGCAGCACTACCAATCTCCACAGCACCCCAAAGCAGACCGAAACCGCGTCAAGCTGCCCTACCTGGCACGCAGGCTGCGTAGGTGTGGTCACTGGATGAATGGAAACACACACACACACACATACACTCGAGTGAAAGGAAACGTGGTCAAAGCCGGGACTGTCACACTGCGTGACGTTATGCGAAAAGAGACGCGCGTAAGACTGCGGGAGCTTCCCCCACTTGCAGCGCGGAATAAAAAAAAAGCGTTTCCCAATGACTTTCCTTCACGGCACAGCGGCTTAGACGAGGTGGAGCCCGCCCCCATGACAGTCGGCAATTGACGCTTTCCCTGGAAGCATTAGTAGCGAACCGTACAAGACTACGTATGGGTAGTAAAGTACTATCTATAGGTTGTAGGAGGAAACGTTCCACTTCGTATTATTAATATTTCTTCTTTATCTTTACTGCACCGAGACGGCGAAGAGCACGAGCAACGCTCACAATGTGTACCGAGTGAATACGACGAAGAAGGTTTCGTCATCAACCCTTTCAGCTGCCGAGAGTCGAGATTATCTCGTCACGGCGAGTTTCGGCCCACGACTGGGGCGACAACGAGATAACCCCGTCCCGACACTTTTCGACGGCTAAAAAGGAATTCCGCGAGGATTTCTTTTGTCTTTTTAACACCTAAAGTGTTTCGTCGGCTGATATCTGAGAAACGCTCGTGACATGACGCGACGTGACATGTCATGCGACGCCATGATAGCCTCATATTGAGGTAGAATTGATTTGAGCAAAATTAAACCAACGAGGCAATAGAACGTCATGATTCCGATTCTCTGAATCGCTCCTTTAGCTTAGTAAACGAATATTTATGCGCAAACTTCGGGACGATCTCTAATCGAAATGCTCGAGTTAGCGCAGGATTCGTGCCCGTGGCATTCCTCGGGGTCTGTGGTGGATAATGCAGCTTTTTTTTTTTTTTCTTTCTTTGGTTACAGGCGAAGCATAGTATTTTATTCGAAACTCCGTCCCATTTTACGTGGTAGGGGCACGTCTTAGATTCGTCGTTTCTTCGCATAAACTGTTCCAAAGCAAGAGCCGACCGCTAACGCCATAACGCCGGCGACCCGGCGATCGGCGCTCGCGTTCGAACATTTAGTATAGAGACCATCCTGGTATAGAGACAAAGCCAGTTAGCTGCGCGTATGCCCACTAATTGACACAGTGGCAGGATGTCAGGCGCGATCGTGGGGTCTCAGCGTTTGGGTCGGTTCCAGTTCTATAGCGTTTGAAACTTCCTTTGTTCTTTCGGGGGGCTTTCAGGCGAAACAACTCTAGTTTTGAGTGACGCAAACGCGAGTGAGAGCCCCAAGGTGAGAGCCCCTGTCCCTCTGAAACTTGGCAAAGGGTGAACGATGAGCCTCATATTGCGTGCCGACGGCATCGATATGGGCTACGTATATACGAGCGCAACGCACAGATATTGGAGCATGACTCAGCGAAAAGCCAGATACTTCTTCGCAGTAAAAGCTCACTCCGGTGATACGTAGTCACGTTCCGATTGGCCCACCAGGGCCGTAGCTTGCGCCGTATGGCATGTTATGCAATCGCTGTTTCCTGGCCTACCCAGTGTTTCTTGCTTCAGACACTAGGCTAGACTGCGCCACCAGAGTAATAGCTCGTGTTTGATCCATGCAGCCGCCACTCCCAGGCATACCCGATGTTTCTTGCTTCAGTCGCTATACAGATAGCGCCAAACCAAACAGCAATCCTTTACCTTCGAGGAGGATATCGAACTTTCTCGTCGACCGCTTGCAGAGTGTCTGCTATGAATGCGAATCTTCATGTCAAGGGAAAGTAAGATCAAGAGTACCACAGGGAACCGTGCTGGGTTCATTACTTTTCCTTTTATACATAAACGACTTGTCCGCAACTATCCAGTCTACCATCCGTTTGTATGCCGATGATTGTGTGATTTATAGAAAAATATCTAGCGTTCACGATTGTATTGAACTTTAAAACGACTTAATTAAAATTGAAACATGGTGTCTAAAGTGGAACATAAATATTTCAAAAACAAAATTTCTAAATTTTAGTACTAAGCGAAGTCCAGCTGACTTTAACTACACTCTCTTCGATGGAGTTCTTGAACATGTGCATACATATAAATATCTTGGGGTTTATTTCACATCAAACATATCTTGGGAAGCCCAAATCAATCATATAAGTCCAAAAGCAAATCAAAGCCTTGGTTTTCTAAGACGAAATCTTCACATGGCGAACTGGGAAACAAAGCTTGTAGCATATACTACCCTGATTAGATCTCAACTCGAATACGCTTCGATAATATGGAATCCACATCAGCTTTGTTTGACACAAAAACTCGAATTAGAGCAGAACAGAGCCACACGCTTCATTTTTAAAAACTACACGCGTACAAGCATTACCTCACTAAAGGAAAAACTTGGGCTACCACCTCTTGCAGACAGAAGGAAAATCTCAAGACTTGCATCATTACATACTTTGTATTACCACTGCCCATCGAAGAGAGAACTGTATCGCCGGGCTGCACCACATATTTCCGCGCGTACTGACAATTCGCAGAAACTCCATTTGGTCACTCCACGAACGAACCTCTTTAAATTTTCACCATTACAGTTAGCTTCAGACGAATGGAACTCTCTTCCTGATAATATTGTAATCATCCAAGAATCCTCTGCTTTCAGAGATTCTCTTAATACTTACTTATACGCATAGCAACCGTAGCACCTGTTTTCTTGTTCTATTTCTTTTATGTTTGTGTTTTGAATAATGTTGTACTTGCCCCCCCCCCCCCCCCCCCCCCCCCTTTATGTAAAGCCCTACGGGTGCTTTAAGGGTATAATAAATGAAATGAAATTCGGTGTTTTGCGAGCCTCGAGCATGCACGCGCATGCTAAAGCACGACAAAAGGCAACGAACGGTGCGTTGCTTTCTGTCGTGCTTTGATATGCGAGTGCGTTGCTTGATACACGAACGCATCAAGCAACGCACACGCAAAAATTCGATTTTCTCGCTCGTTTCCAACGGCCTTTTTTAAAAAGCCCGCGCCAACGTCTGTCCGCCATTGCTCGCTCAAATGAGCATGTTGGACAGGAGTGTGACGTCAGCGTTCGGCGAGGTGTCGGATCCAATCACGCACTACGTTTCCAAGAAATGGCGACCACCAATGTTGCTCGATAAACTTTTGAATAGAATACACTACCGTGTTTCAACTTGGCGGTACGCGTTCATGTGACGCTTTGACCTACGTGACGCCGTAAAGTCACGTGACAGTAAATTTCCCCTAAATTTAGCGGAAAACGTTTTCCTGCTAAACGCAATGAAAAACACTACCGAAAAAATTTTCGCGCTGTATTTAGGGAAGTTTGCTCCTTAAAGTTTAGCGGGCCACGACGTATACACGACGTACAGAGTATGTAATGCATCACTTGTATCTATAGTTACTATTCTGGTAACCTAGTCATAAGTAACCTAGATACCTAGAAATTTAGTAGCCTTGTTATAAGTAACCTCTTACCTAGCAACCTATTTATAAGCAGCCTAATTAGTTATAAAAGAAGAAACAACTAGTACATCTTCGTTGCGTTTTGATGAAGTAACGAGTGACGGTACTGAGTTACTTGCGGAGGCGAATGTGTACAACGCAAGCAGCCAGCCTACTCTCTCACCCCAGCTCGCGCCTACAATTTTCACGACGAGAAGACGCTTGACAGGCCTTAAAATGATGTGTGAAAGGAACGTCAGTATAGCCAAGTTGTTCTTAAATGAACGCGTTAAGAAGCGAGAAATTATTTCCGGCGACAAATATTATAAACGGTATACCATTTCATAAAAAAAAAGGACACATTCAGAATAGCGAAAAAATGACGGGTTACGTTCGAGCTGAGGTAAAGCGTTCTTTTTTAATCGCGTTCACCAGTTAAACGCACTGTTACAAGTTGTGAGTGAGTAACGAGTAAGGGATTTAGTTACCCTATTCCCGTAACGCGTAAGTACATGTCAGCAGCACGCAAAGCACACGTCACGACCGAGGTGAAGTGGCCGCCCGAATCGGTGACTCACGGCACGTACACGACTGACTTCGAACAATGGCGCGAAGTTCCTGAAGCGTTCGGCGCGGTCGCTAAACCGTCACGTGAACGCCGCGAAGCGAAACGGCGGACACGTGCAGACCACGCCGTCTTGGGACGTCGCGAGACTTCGGAGAGGCGCCGACGGGAGTTTCCTCGTGGAGTAGGAGACTGCGCTGATGCGGTAATAGAGAATCGACGAAGACAGACGTTCGCGGATTAACATAAACGCTGCATCATGGTGGAGCGTGCCATTGTTGCGTCGGCATCGTATTATACGCTATGCGCGGATGGGTTGGGCGTATATGGCGGCGGCTCGGACAAGCAGTCGAGGAGTTGACTGTGAAAGTGGTGCGTGGGAGATTGGTGGCCGAGCGTGTTTAAACACCGCAGCTCGAACGCGAGGATCGAAAGCTAGCTCTCCCTCCATTAGAGCCCGAGGATTCGGGGTGTTCAATCCCGAACCCTGCCCGTTTCGATCTGAACGAGCATCGTACCGGCGTGCGGTAGTGCATCACTACAGCGTGATGCACGTTAAAAGATCCCAGACTAGCGGTTGTACCGCACTGGCTAAATTTCTTATCTACAGCTGGGAGACAAGTCGCCCATTGGGACTGACCAACCTCCCATTCTCTAAACTAACGCGCAACACAATTTTCATAACTTTGCACTAAGGTGTTCATCGCTACCAAGAAGATTTTTTTTTTTTTTTCAAAGACAACAAAAATTAGTTATATGAGCTTCTCTGCATTGCAGTCGGGAAGTAAGAAAGCGTTCCGAGTATCAGTTTCTTCTTGAGAAGGCAGTGCTATCTTGTTCTTACAGGTTTAAAACATTTGGGCCACGGAAATCCCGACAAAACTACAAAGACACTTAAGACTGCTAACGTGTCGGAATGTGAAAGCATTCGTATACGTAGCGTATTCCTACATGCTGCGAGCCGCGCTGAGCTCGGCCGTGCGACCTCTGCGGAGTCTACCCGGGCGGGCTGGCTCTGCGGCCGCTGCGCCACCACGAAGAGGGCTTCTCTGTTGGGTGGCGTTCCTTGGAACTATACGCCGCGCGCCAGCCAACGGGGTAGCTGCTACAGACTACAACCTTCGCTGCACGGGACAGGGGAATTTAGGTGCCCTTTGGCGCGGCTTCAAAATCTGATAACGCCGGTTCGCTCCATGGGACATTTAATGCTTTCGCATTAATAATTTAAAACAGCCCTGCACACGGAAGTATAGTCCTGCGCGCTTTTCGGGGACCGAGAGCACGGCACGATAACAAACCCGCGAGAGTCGTTCACCTCTAAGCTGACAGTGCGGTGGGAGCTACGCGCCCGCCGGACCAATCAGCAGTAATCCTTTCATCACCTGACCTCGCTCTCTGCGCGTGGGTCAGGCGCGATCGCGTGGCAAAAGATAGACGTACCAGTGGCCCAACAAGGCGCACAGCTTCCCACGCACTGTCAGCTTGGGGGTGATGGTCATTTTACCGCGCCCAGCAAAGGCGCCGAGGTACCGACGCGCTGGAAGCTTACCCACAAGCACGCGCAGCTGTTAACCGCGCTCATGTGCCGAAGAGTTGCGTGGGCATACTGCATGCGCGTCCACTTCCCAGGGCTGAAGCAGCTGCGAGCGGGCTAAATAGAGGCGCAGATGAGCTATTTCTGGCTTATTTACGTTCGGCTTTGAGAGAACACGCAAAATCTCGGCTAAACGCAGTATTTACGTCGAAAATGGGCTCCAAAATGCAGGGCTAAACGGACGCGGAACGTAGTTACAGGTTTTTTTTTTGCGGTGTGGCAAACAAACAGCTGGAAAAGCGTCACGTGCTATTCGTATATTGCGCGTCACTCTTATTGGTCGGGACGCTTGAAGCTCTGAGGGTGCCCGGGCGTATGTTGACGCGAGGCTTGCATGGTATTCGTTCTAAGTAATCAACGTACTTATAATCGATTATTTATTTTATAGTTCTGTAATCATTCGATTAGTTTTCTTAGGTAATAACTGCGAGAGTAATGTGACTACTTCTGGAATAAACAAAATTACTTTCAATCGGCTCCTTTTGACAAAAGCGCCACAAGACAAGGACAGAAGGTGAGAGACACAATACGAGCCCTAGTTTCTAACTGACTGTTTGTCGAAACCGCACGAACACTTCACACACCCAGTCGGGCTTCTCAAGCAGCAATTCAAATTCTTTATCTGTCAAATGAACTTGCGGGGTCCTTATGCATGTGTCAATTTTCACCCCTTGCATTCCGATGTTGAACGACTCGTACAATTCTCGGGGGCTCATGGGCATCTATCGCAATAAATAGTCAAATTGCCCAAGGGGGAATGGACTTCTTCCAAAACTGACGCGCCCCATCGCGGCAATATACCACGCAGTGCACTCTGGGAACTAGTTGGCCACTCAGTTTCGGTTTCGACTGAGCAGCTCCATCTCATGCTATCGCGCCGCGACCGAACGCGCTGCTTGCGAACGTACAATACACTCATTCTCGAGCGATACAAAACAAAGACCGGGGCACTTTCCTTGCTTCCCGAAACACCGGATATTATGAGTGCGCACGCAAACGTAGTAAGACGTGGCTTAGTCACCTTACCTTTGAGTTCAATTTCAATAACCCCGTCTAGTGCCAGTAAACTACAACTGAAATTTGATCATTGGGCGAAAAGCAAGCCGCATCCTCACAGGAGTATCAAAGTTGAGCCCAGCGTTGACGCATGAACTTCCAAGGAAACGCAATAAATTCGACCTCACTACTGCACCAAAGTTACTATGATGTCTTCCTCATGTCATCATATATCTCCCACTCAAATTTAATGCTGATAGAAGATTAAGTTTTCGCAAACACTGAGATCGGCTAGCTACGACGGAGGCCCTATCAAGTGTCCCCTACTCCTCGCTAAGCCTTTTTGGACGAGCTTTTACTGACGCCCAAGATTTGTGCCTGAACGGTGTGTCTGAAATTATCTCGGCATACTCAGGCAGGAAGAAAGCAAACACATAACAAATATTATGGCCATTAGCAACCGTCAAATGCACTTTGAATAATTTCGTTCGTTTGGCGCACCGCAGAGGGGTTCATGCCCGTCCGGCGTACGTCTGGCGAACGGTGCGACATTTTTCACACAAGTACTCGACTTTTGCTTTCTTAAAATGGTTTGTATGTGCGAATGGTGCCTATTCGATTGCAGGCTAACGTTATGCGCATACGCGATGTTGAATATTAGTAAAATGCAAGTGGGTGGGGACTTCCCTTCGTGCAGTGCTGCGGGTCAGTACAGATATAAGAGATAAGAGGTGTGTTATAATTGAGCTTTTCAATGACGCCTCCGAGTTTTACCTTATGTACTCAGGCGTATTAAAAAAACAGTAATTGCAAAAAAGTAATATTTCGTCTATGGACGCACAAAACAAACATACTTCCTGATCAACAACACTAATGTAAAGGCGCGAGCTCGATGTATGCATACTTATTGGCTGCTACAGCTTGTTGATTCGTACACAAGCAAGATCCCCGAGCCTCGCAGCGTCGACATTCCCAGCACTGGCTCGTCCACATACCTCGAAACGCTAACAGAAATGCTCAAGTACAAAAATACAACAAGCATGTGTTAAGACAAGCTATACGTCTCGGGCTTGTGCTAAAGCTTCAAGGTGTGGCCATTTAGGTTAGTTTAGAGACCACAAATGACGCTCTCGGGACCAGAAAACATGAGATAACGGCCGTTAATAGTCCACGCTCTGTGTGTAATCTCCTGTCGGCGTGTCGATCGAAACCGAAACCATGCCACTCTCCTCCCTGGCCAACTAGTTCCCAGACTGCAACGCGCGCCGTGTTGCATGCAGGGCTTTATGGAAGTAGTTTATTCAATGCGAGGGGGTGGCAGATGCATAAGTGCCGCCCCGGTAGTTCATTTGACAGATAAAGAATTTGAATTCCTGCTTCAGATCCCGATTGAATAGATAAATAGTTCCGTGTTGTTTGAATAATCGGCCATTTGAAAGTAGCGCTTGTGTTGTGTCCGTAGCTTTCCGTCCTTGTCTCGTGGCACTTTTATCAAAAGGAACGATGTACCAACTAGCCCATCTCTCCCTATTAGCAAACATTACAAGTGATTTTAGCACTTAAAAAGAAAACAAACAAGTTTACTCTCGCGATTACTTCCCAACAACCGTCTCGAAGTTATTAAAAAAGTACTCCATAAATTACCCCAAGACTAACCCAAATTAAGATCGATTATTTTCTTTGAGTAACGTCTACAAGACCCTGATATAGCGAGGCCGCACTGCCGTATTTTCTTCGTCAGCCACGGCGGCGGTTAGCACGGAGCCCAGAGTGGACGGGAGCACCCGCGTTCGCGCTCGGCTAGGACTCGTAACCCCACCGATTACACCGTCTTCACGTCTAATATATGCTCCGCGCCATCTAGCCACCGGTAGGCAACGTAAAAGAAAATCCAGTACTGCGGCCTCGTTTATCTCAGAGAGGATGTTATGACTCCCGGTGCGCGTACTGGAAGTAAAACATTCGTTTCGTGCATTCATCCTGTTAGATCTTGAAGTATAGGGAGTATTCACTGGCGGCCATAGCTGTGTGCGCGAATGCTGAGCGCGTGCTGATGGCGAGCTTCCACAGTTCTTTTGCAACGTGCATTCCGCACCATCAAGAGTGCCGGTCTTAGCAGCCTACATATGTGAGCTCGCTCTGAGCATGCGCTCTAAGCAGCACCCACAAATATGGCGTCCAGTGAATACTCCCTATAGACAATTCCATAGACCTTTTTTGTGTACTTTCGTCCCCAGAATAGTGAGAAAAAAAAAGAGGGGAGACAAAACGATTATGTGCGCCGGTTACATTTATATCCTAAGCGTCCTCTACTGGTGTGGCGACGGCAAAATGATGTTTTCGCCCATGCTGGAAGTGACGACAATTCAAGATGGCAGCGCCCATAGCGTTCTCTGGGTACGTTAGCGTGCGCTACCCCCCACGCGGGCACCGATCCCTCTAGCAGGTGGTAGCCAACTTACAGAAAACAACGAGCGTCGTGACGGCGCTGCGTGATTAGTTCCATCGGATCTGGCGCCCACAACGCTGTCCTGCTAGCCTTGAGCTCCTAGGTATTTGTTTTTGTTAGTCACGCAACAGAACCGCAGCTTTACATTCAGGTGTAAACGTCTCATTGGATACATGCCAAGATACATCCATTCAATTACGCAAAGAAAAAAAAGCGAAAATGAATTGATTGGGTTTGTTGACTCGTATATTCACAGTGGGGCTTATATGCCAATTGCTAGGCGCGCTCCTTATCCGACTTTCAGGCGGGAGTTATGAAATCTGCGTACAGACGAACCGCGGTATGATATCCAAGGTAGTGCCGCTCACTCCACTACCTTCATATATTTTCTCTCTCGTTCTCTCTCTCCCTAGCAGATGTAGTCCGCAATGGTCATTAAAGAAGCGAAACACCTGCTTCGACAGATGTGATTGATGTTTCGCGAGCGGCTGAGGGTCAAGAGCAGGCGAAGGTTGAACGTTGTTTTTGTCCACGTGGGAGGCCTCTAAATTGTTCTGCGGCGAAGTCCCCGAGGAAAGCGGGGAGAACCTTGAAAGGCTTCAGAAAGAACCGAGCAATTCGAACGCAAAAGTCCTAGCCTCTAACCGAAAATAACGAGTCGGCTTGGAAAACACAGCCTTTATAACAGGTGAAAAGCGAAAGGGACGCACTGCGAAGAAAATAGCGGGTTGAGCCTTCTTCTCTGGAAGCAAATGGCGGTGCAGCACTGAAATAAGCGGCCCCTGGAAGCGAATGGCAGCGGAGCGCCCGCACGTGGCACGTGTCTTGCACGGTTCCACAACAATGGATGGCAGTATTTGAAAGCAGAGCCGTGTATAGGAGAGGGTTTGGTCAATGGGAGGCGCGAGCAGTGGCGTGCACCAGATGCAGAAAGAAGGCTTGACATGCTCTCTTGGCCAACTAGAAACTGAAAAGAATCCCCTGACGGTGGTAGCGAGAGACAGTTCTAATCATCATCATCATCATCATTTATTATTCCTTGAAGGCCCAGGGGGCATTACACAAGGGAGTGAACACTTAAAAAACAAACAAGTAACAAAACAATTTATTTACAAAAACAGGCTGTAATCTAGTTATGGGTTAGAAAAAATAAGCTAATGGCTGCAGAAAATTTCTTAGTATCAGATAAGGTAACAATTACGTTAGGCAGTGAGTTCCAGTCGTCAATGGCCAATGGTAGAGTAGACATTTGGTGAGTGACGGTTGACGATGAAATCGGACGGAGTTTACAAGAATGGTCGAGACGAGGGAAAATGCGGTAAGGAGGTGATACCAAATTTTGTCTGAGATGACTGTTGTAATAAAAGATCCGATGAAGAAGAGAAAGACGAGACACCCTGCGGCGGTGAGAAAGAGTGTCAAGGTTAGCTGATTGCCGAAGTCCTGATATGCTTGCGTATGGGGAATAGTCGGAATAAATAAAACGGAGGGCCCTGCTTTGAACGGATTCCAGGTTGTTAGTTAGGTATGCCTGCCACGGTGACCATATGGAAGAAGCGAATTCTAGTTTAGTTCTGACCAAGGTAGTATAAGCTAGTTGTTTTACGGGGGATGTAGCTTGTCTGAGGTTACGGCGAAGAAATCCGAGAGTGCGGTTAGCATCGGCGATGACAGTTGTTATATGAGTGGTCCATGACAGGTCAGATGTCAGATGAATTCCTAGATATTTATACGATGAACAAGCAGTTACTGGGATGCCAGAAAAGTGGTAAGAGGAGGATAGAACATGTGAATTGCGGGAAAAAGCTAGCGATTTACATTTATTATAGTTTAAAGCCATTTGCCATTTATGACACCACTGAATTATAAGTTGGAGATCGTTTTGCAAGGTTAGCTGATCGTGGCATGAATGAATGGGTCTATATATGACACAGTCATCGGCGAACTAACGTACTTCAGAAGTGATGCAATGATGGAGATCATTAATGTAGATTAAAAAAAGAAGGGGGCCAAGAACGCTTCCCTGAGGGACGCCAGACGTTACTGCGCTTGTGGTAGATTTTATATTGTTAATAGAAGTGTACTGTGTGCGATTAGTAAGGAATTCAGAAATCCAATTGACTACTGAGGGGTGAAGATTATTGTTTCTTAGTTTCATTAAAAGACGTTGATGAGGGACCCTGTCAAATGCTTTGGAGAAGTCAATAAAGATGGCGTCAGTTTGAACATTGGAATCGAAATTTGAGTAAACGTCAGTTAGAAATGCTGTTAGCTGAGTTTCGCATGAGTAGGACTTGCGAAATCCGTGCTGGTGCTTAAAAAGGAGGTTATGAGAGTCTAGGAAATTTATTATGTTAGAATAGAGAATGTGCTCCAAGAGTTTGCATGAAACGCTGGTGAGCGAGATGGGACGATAGTTGCTGATTAGTTGGCGATCGCCTGTTTTATGAACGGGTATGACGTTAGCAACTTTCCAGTCTGATGGTACTTCAGAGAGATTAAGAGATTGAGAGAATATGTTGCAGAGGAAAGTGGAAGAAATGTGTTTAGTGTTTATTAATACCTTAGAGTTAATTTGGTCATCTCCGGAGCTGGAGGACACCTTTAGTTGATCTATAGCCTTAAGTACTCCAGTACGGTCAATTACGATAGGATCCATGAGGGGGTGAATGGATTGGCACGAGTCGGGAATATTTAGTAAGTCCTCGTTAGTAAAGATGGAGCAGGAGAAATTGTTAATAGCAAGAGCGCCGTGTTTATCAGAAAGCGGAAGTCCGTCGTCATCTACAAATTGCAAAGGAAGTGAAAGTGCTGGATTGATTATTTTCCAAAACTTCTTTGGTTTCGTGGTTAGTATGTTGGGGAGGTCGATACTATAGAATTTGGTTTTGGCGTGATTTATTGCTGATTTATAAGCCCTAGCGCATTCGTAGTAGGCGTTCCAAGAAGCCGTAGTGTTGACAGCCTTAGTCCGCTTATAGAGTCTTTTTTTCCTATTCGATTGACTATGAATATTTTTATTGTACCAAGGGTTAGTGTTGTCAGATATAATACGGGTCAGCGGAATAAAGCGTTCGATTAGATAGATCATTTTATCTTTGAATAGAGTCCAGTTTTCATTAACCGTTCTTTCCCAGAAGTTAACTGAGAAAGTATGATAAAAATCTTCGAGGTTCGAGTTGATTGATGCGTAATCAGCTTTCGCGTAATTGCGAATGAATTTGCAGTAATGTGATCTACGAGGAGCAGAGAGAGAGAGAGTTAAATCGATGACGAGATGGTCACTAATGCCGGGTAAGTATGTGATGTTACTGAAGAGTGAGGGGTCTTGGCTTAAGCACAAGTCGAGTATATTGCTACAGTGATTAGTAATCCTAGTAGGCTGAGTGATAACATTTGTAAAGTTGAAATCTAAACAAAAGTCTATAAATTCTTGAGACAATGCGCAACTAGAAGAGAGGGCAGACCAGTCAACGTTCGGGTAATTGAAATCACCAAAGAGAGTAACAAAGGCGTTAGGGTATTTAGTGGTGATTTCAGAAATACACTTATATAGCTTGTTAACAAATTCTTTATCACTATCTGGCGGTCTATAGCACACATCCACTATTACGGGGGGCGTCGTAGCGACGTACACAAATACAACTTCTAAGTCAGTAAGAATTGGTATAACCCGGGACGGAATGTGATTATTTATAGCTAAAAGCACACCACCCCCCCTCCTAGCGGATCTATCACACCTATACACACGAAAGTTTGGACACAAAGGAAAAAGTTCAGTGTCGGATATATCGGGGCTTAGCCACGTCTCGGTAAGCACAAGGAAATCTGCGTTGCATGCCTCAACCAAGGAAATCACATCATCTCTTTTTGGTATCAAGCTTCTAATATTAGTAAATAAAATAGAATGATAAGAAGGTTTCTTACAGATATCACGGCGTTTTGCAGGTTGATTGGGTGACGAAAAACGAAATGAACGCTGGCATTGCTATGCACTTTTTTCCTTCACGGCACCAAGAGCGGCGTCATATACATAACACTTATTATCTAAAAACAGCTTATCGTGACGCAGCTTGTAAGTCGTGCCTTTAGGCTTGGCAAAATCAAGAAGGTGACGGCGCGCAAGTCGGACAGAAATGGGAAAATCTTCACTGATGGCTACACGTGTTCCCTTGAGCTTAAATGCCGACGAAAGAATGCCCTCTTTATCCTTAAATGATGAAAACTTCACAATTATAGGGCGACATTTCTGTGGATTGAACGCTCCCAAGCGGTGCGCTCTTTCAATTTTGCTTGATTCGATATTCACGCCTAGGTTACTGGAACACAGGCCGGTTACCAAGCCCTCGGACTGGGCCCACGTTTCCCTATCGGTGTCAGTGACGCCAAAAAATAGAAGGTTGTTACGACGGGATCTGCCCTCCGCGTCGTCACAACGAGTTTTCAGCTGCGAAAGTTCGTTTAGAGCTGTAGTAAGCTGAGGTTCGGTAGGTGTGACGTTACCGATTTCCTTCTGCTTTAGTAAGTCGAGTTCAGTTGTTAGGTTGATAACGCGTTCTTCTAGAGCGGAAGCAGATTTTTCGCTTTCTATGTTTTTCTGTGTTAGTAGATTTACCTCTTGTTGCAGAAGAGCAAGGCTACTCTGAAGTTTCGCGACCGTCTGCACAAGCGCAAGGAATTCATCCTCTTGTTGCTTGCTCATAGGGCCTGGGTTCTTCTCTACATCCCCAGACAACAAAAGCAACAAAGCTCTGAAAGATTCAATACACGCTCTAAAAGATTCAATAAGAGCTCCGGGGCATGGAAGCACAGCTAGGCAAACATAATTCGACCTAAAACAGTGGCAAGGTTTACGACTACTAACCTGCGGCAAGACGAAAAACATAAGCCACCTCATCGCTGCAAAGCTTCCATGCCCACTGGCGCGCTGTAGCCGGGGGGGTCCCTTTGTAGGCGCTTCCGTTGATGTCGCTGTTGATGGCATCATAGGTATATGGTTTTAATAGGCGCGTACCCCTTTTTCTTCACCCCAAAATAAAGGAACAACAATAATAGGCACGCAAGAGTTAAATGTAGTAACCTTTCATGGTTTAAAATAGAGTGCACATGATGTTTCGATTATGATTATGCAGAAAGATGTAAGAAACGAATGTGTCGCTCGAACTCAGTTTTGCTCGGAAAGTGACCGCTCGGACGGCAGATTCCCTGCCCTGCCCGCCTAGCGTACAGATTATGTTGACCGTTCCGCTAGTCGCGCTCTTCCACCATGATTTTGGATGATCGTGACAGAAACATCACGTAAACCATATTTTCAGTCACCGACAGTTACTCTGACGCAGTTATTAATTTCGTTTCTCGCGATTGCCGCCAGGGTATTATTTCCGGCTTATGGTTGGCCACATTCGAATTTGTGAAGACGCCCTGCAACACGCCCAGCACGCTTTCGGCCAATGGCGTCTCCTCATTTGCGCCCTATACTTCCCAATGAATGGCAAAACTTTCTGTAGCTGTGGCTCTGCCCGCGGAACTGAGGCAATCTAGTAACGTTGGTAGCGGGAGACGAACTTTCCATCACACGATGGCTGATGGATGGATGGATGCTAACGGCTGCACCCTTTATAATGGGCGGTAACTTGCGTCACCTAGCCTAGAAATTAAAAACCAAAAGTATGATTTCTTTCCTTCGCCAATTTGCTTCCCCTCTGCGATTTCGTAACCGGGTGGATGGATCGATGGATGCTAACGGCTGTATCCCTCTATAACAAGCGATAGCTTGCGCCATCTGGCCTCGAAATTAAGAACCAAAAGTGTGATTTTTTTCTTCTCCGATTTTCTTATTCTCTGCAATATCGTAACTATCAGCAGTCGGTGTGGAATATTACCAGGACGACCTTGGGGTTTTGGGCAAAAAACTAAAAACATCACCCCCGCCTCTCCCTCCCGGCGAGAGTTACCGCTTTTCCACTGGTCAAACCTAGTCGGCGTTGGGTAGCACTCAGTTCGTCGAACGACGTTTGAGCGAACGCCGACTTTTCATCGAAAGACACAGCGATAAGATATTCACAAAACTACGGCATCGGAAAAAAAAAAAATGTCACTCGGTAATTCAGGGGCACTGCCTGCACTAAAAAAAACAGTCGTAATCCTAAAATCGAGAAATGTATCGGAGTTATCCTTTACATTGGTTTAGCCTGCAATCGTAACTGCCGTCAATGAGCAGTTAGAACCCACGACACTTAAAACTACTATTAAGACAGATAATTAACAGCTTTTATCTCAGTACAGCCGACCTATCGCGATGATTATCCACTTGTTTAATGTCCACCGACCCTGATAAGCAGCAGATTTTCTTTTTGATTTAAAAGTGAACATCCTGAAAATATAGGCTATTTACTTCCTTATTTCTCCTCGGTTGAGATGGTAATAACAACGACGCTCGTATGCATACACTAACTGATCTTCGCCCCCACAAATTTGAGGAAAGCGGCGATACTATAGACGCTTTACACACGCGCCAAATTACAGCCGCCATGGCTGACCTTCTCTTGTCTTACCAAGATGCCGAGCAACTGAAACGGTAGTTAACGATCCTCTACAAAAGCCGATGCTTTAGAAAAGGACACAGTTGAATCTAATGTGGCAATAACCTGGCCTGCTATGGTAATGATGAAGTGAAATAAACGAAATAAGAGGAAACAAAATCTGAAGGTCAGTTATGGCGGCGTCCATGCACAGCTGCTGCAAAGCGTCTATACTTTTGAGACAGGTACAGCTTCGATGTCACACCTGTGGTGAGCTTGCGCAAGCCTCACGACTGCAGTCGCTCGGTGACAGTTTTGCAGCACAAAATAACCCGAGAGCTATCGACTACTTTCGCGCACATACTCCAAACGACTGTCGCGTTTCATTTTTTTTTTATTTTTTCTATCGTTGTAAACAGGTGTTTGAACGCGAGACACAGTCAGGAACTGATGACTCGCATATAGAGTCAGCTGTCAAACCACGACACTTTGTTTTTGTTTTTTTCCTAGGCAGTCCCGTGGTCGTTAGCCGAGCACGTGTTCCCGCAGACGTTCGACGATGGGGATCGGTGACTCAGTGTGTTAGCGCGCTGCAGGCAGCTCGGAAGCACATGGGAAGAAAGCTACGCGCTGCATAACCCAAGAATCCTGAATTCAATCCCCACCCTTGCCCGTTTGGATCTTTATCAGCATTGCACCCGCGTGTGTGTGCGCGTTACTGCCTGCTCCACGTAAAGGCCACCAAGCTAGCGCTGGTACTGTACTGGCTACATTTCTCATCTATACTGCGGAGGAAAAACCGAACGCTTATTGGGGCTGACCAACTTCCGACTGTCTAAAACAAGCACGCAACACAAATGAAACGATTAAGTTTGTGACGACAGCACGCGCGAGTGAACATAGTGGTTGCGATTTGCCGGGAAAAAAAACGTTTATTGATTCGATAATTACAAACCAATGACGTTGGTGGATACCACTAACTGTTGCGTCGAATGGCCGGATTTTCCGTCTCCCGATCATTGAAAAAGAGAAACGCGCCTTAACCACAAAAATTTAAGAAAAAGAAAAAGAACCCGAGGTCATATTTTCGCTTTTTTTCCTTTAGTGATCAAGGGCATGACCGCTCGGCCTTGCGTTTGGCCTACTGCCGGACAACGGGCCGACCTTCCGAAGAGAACGCTCGAGGGTTGTGAAACGACGGCGCACGCACGTGCAAATGTCCCAAGCGTCTATCGAACGCGGAAAAAAAAAATGGTCAGCACGTCAGGAATTGAAGTCCCCGGAGGCCGCAATTTTGCTCGGCGCCCGGCCAAGTAAGCGGCTGCCTTTTCGAGAGATCGGTGCCGCAATTGGATCAGTCGATAACACGATGTGCGTCAGTAGAAACTAAGTAAAACCTTCACTATATCGTATAGGGTGAAGTAAAGTACCCAATTAAGAAGGTTTGCGTCAGCGTGACTTACGCGTCTCGATGCCCGCCGTGAGGAAACTGGCGGAAAGGACACGCGGAATTTCCGGATCTTATTATGGTCCGACACGAATAATAATTGTCCCATCAGGAAGCCATCCACCAAAGCTGGCCCCAGAACTTCCTGACGCACCTCGGAGGAGGCGAGTGCGACATGTTTGGTGGTCACGTAGGCTCATCGCGTACGGCGGCACACTGTTGCCTGACGGCGGCACACTGTTGCCTGACGGCGGCACACAGTTGCCCGACGCTGCGTCCAAATGTACGCCCTCTTTGATTACTTAAATAAAATTCTGAGTTTAGGATTAGAGTGGCGATGTGTGCGAGTTGGTGCGGTTCATGTAAAGCAATTAAGCAATATATGAAGCAGCGCGTAAAAACGACAAAGACGGACGAGAAGTACACAGGACGAGCTCCGGTTTGTTTGAAATATCTAACTTTTTTTTTTCTTGTGTACACCGAATAATTAAAAAAAAATTCAAAACGCAGCGATCTTTATTTACATTATAACTCGTACGATTAAGAACATATATTTTGTAAAGCATATTCAAATAGTTTTTATAGAAATTATGCTACCTCCCATACTTTATTTTTTCTCAATCTATGACAGTTTGTATGTGTGAGAACCAACTCAATAAACGAATCGTACGACAAGTATCACTTCACGCTTACAATACAAAAATATATGGGCGCCTACTGTTTTGTGATTGAGGCCTTTATGGTGGTAATGCACCTCAATTCGATGCCACAGCTTTTACAACACGTGTCATTATTTTTTTGTTTTTTTTTACTTTTCTTGCCATTCATGCTTTTAAAAATGCGTTACTTGATTTAATATGCCGACATATCGTTGCCTGCACCTAGCTTCGAACGTAAACACCACCCGCTGATAATTCTAAACGACCGCACCTGTACATAGCGTCGCAATATGTCATTTTTTTGCAAATTATCCAAGCATCAAAGAGAACACTGGGAACATAGGTACTCTACGCCTCTCGCCTGATCAACATACGCATTCGAAGTACAGGGTGTTTGAGAGCAGGGAGAACCCCGCCTTTCTCATAGCAGAACTAAACTACGCCTCGCCGAACGCTCAGTCAGCTCTTGGGACCAGTTGTCAAAATTTCACAACTTACCTTTAAGAGTCTTAAGCGAATTTTGGAAATGTTCCATGCGAAAATATCGCATAATGTATCGACATGAACGGCGTCTGCTGCCTGAACCGGGCCTCAATTTCTGATTAGAAATTTCTGAAAATCGCTTACAACTTTTTCATTAGATAACGGTAACTTTAGGAACTTTGGCATCTAGTTCCATACGATGACGTATACATCTTAGGTGGGAAATGCGCGTTCGTGGATGCCTATTTTAATTTTGCGGCGAGAGAAACACGATTCTCTTTCTTATCGAACACCCAATATAATAATAAAAAAAAAAAAGGTCTTGACGAGCGCCCGTGCAGCGTGTCATTTGTTTTATGTTCAGAACCATTACGGCTACAGACGATTTGCTGCGTGTGTAACTACACTCCGATGAACGTTCTTTAATACGTGGGTAATTCAGCCAAAGGTTAATATACCCTTCCGAGAAAGGGCTTCTGGCCGGTGCCATTTTGCGTGTTCGTGCGCACGGCGCGCACTTTGGTCGCTTTCCGAAAGGACAAACTCGCGCGCGTCGGGCTGCGAATCTCGCAAAAATCGGAAAGGTGTATCGGTAAATGACACACCAGATGTTGCGTATGACGTACAGACAGCCCAATGGTCGATTGCGTGTACAGGAGCTGCAGCACGCGTGCCGCGGAGCTGACGTGGAGAAACCCTCCAGCTCACGCCGTACGTGTTTGGAAAATAGCCACGGATGGCTACGCAGACAGACAAAAAGAAAGGGAGAGGAGGAGGAGGAGAAAGCGCGCAGGGACGCCAGAACGCCGAGTTCTGGTTGCAATGATTAGACGGTAGATGCAAGGCTACCATTGCACATTGTCTGCGGTAGAAAAGGATTCTATTGTGGTTTTTATGTCAAAACAACGTTCGCGCAAACGTTTGCGCAAAAGGGGCGTCGTTCGAAAGCGGTCCATATTCGTTGCCGCTGCGGAGGCTTTGCCCCTGGTGCCGAACGCTACCCGCCCGCGTGTACCTGCTCGCGTGCAGACAGCAGAGAAGGATCGGTTTCGAACGCCGCTCTTCCGTGGAGCTCGTCAACTGATAAGGGCCGCCCACACTAGCGAGAAAACGCGCCCGGCGCGCCGATAAATCGGTTAAGCGGGAAGATAAAGGGTGTGTCTCTGCACGCGCTCGTGGCGCTGACTGTGCTTCGGCGACATTTTGTTACTTGCCGCCAGGGCCGTAACCAGGGGGGGGGATAGGGGGTTCTGACCCCCCCCGAAATTTTTTTCTGTGTACGGCCCTGGTCGGTGCACTTGCAGCCAGCCGATTTTAATCTCCACCTCTGCGCACGCGCAGTGGCGCCGGTCGGCTACCGGGTACCAAACCGGGACCAGTTCTCCGGTTTGCTATAACTCTCCATTATATGCCACCGATGCACATGATTCATAGGCGAAAATAAGACAATGGACATTTTCAAAATGGCCGCCGTTGTCCCCGAAAACCCCCCCCGAAATTTTTTTCTGGGTACGGCCCTGCTTGCCGCGATCGGCGTGCCACGCGCGTTTTCTCGCTAGTGTGGGCGGCCCTATAGACCGAAGAACGTTTATTCAAATGGTGTTCGATGCCAGATTGACGAGACTTGTGAGCTTCTGCGAAATGCGCATTTGAGGGCGTCACGTACACACCTTCCGGAATGATCGCCGTCGGCACGTACAGGCCAGACAGCTCGTCGCAGCAAAATGGAAGGATCGAATTATGTGGGGGCCCTCGACGGCTCACGTTATCCAGAAACGCGAAAACTCTGCACGTTCAGTAACTCAGCACGGATAGGAAACAGGAGCATAAAAAACAAAAGAAAACAAACGAACAAACATTTAAAAAAAAATGACTCGAGGGAAAACGAAAGCCCACAGCCGACAAACAACGCCATCAATAACGGAGTTGTGATGAGTCATTCATGTTTGTGCGCGGTCGAATCCCATAGAGCAAAGTTGGCCGTCGTCATATTTTATAGGCGTCGCTTCGAGCGCGAGGAGTGCGACTGGACCGGAGTCCACGACGAACGAGAACGCGTCACTTGGGTCCATTGCATGCTGGAAGTGCATTTCCGATATATGGTGGCTTCAGACAGTCGGTTAGACTGCATTACAGTAATTTCTAACTAAAAAAAAGAAGAAATAAAGAAAAAGACGTTACAACTCTGTAAGGTTATCAACGATGTTCTCAAGTTTACAATTTTTTTTTTCGCCCGCTAAATTGCGTTTTAAACGCGACTTCGGTAGTATTTCCGTTTTATGTCACAACCGTCACATAATCACTATGATCACTCATGGACGTAAATAACATTTCTGTGCACCTGTAAAGGCCCGTTCACACTCTTGCGACCGAGTACGACTGAGAGAGACGAGATCTCTTAAAACTTCTTAAATGTTTTTAGAACGAGGGAACACACTGGCATTGTGGCGCCATCTATGCGGTGACCCTAGAACTGCATTTCACCAGAGCGAAGGTTTTGCGGGATTTCCGAGGTCAAATGTGCGTAATACCCATAGAAAGACTTGTTTATAACATTGACAAAAGTTTTTCGAGCCAAGAAAAAAAGGATAATGCGCGAGAAATAAAAAAAAAAAAAATATGCCGGACCGGCCAAGTTTACACTGCTTCCCAACAGATGGCGCCAGTGTGTTTTCTGGTTTAAGAAGTTTTAAAGGGATACTACAACGAAATTTCGGCGCTCATTTTTTGGTGTATATGTGTTCAAAAGAGCAGTATCACATGGAACATACCAATATCTTGTTGAAAAAGTCTCGAAAAGGAATTTTAAAACGAATTAAACGATTAGCAAAGAGCACCTGGTGGCTGTCGCTAACGCCTCGTTTGTAATGCTCGTCTAGGAACCTTGACAGCTAGTGACGGAGGTTGTCTCGTCTCCGGCCACGACGAGAGAAGGGGGGAAGGAGGAACTCCCCTCTTCCCGAGAATCCCTTTTGTGTGTCGCAGAGGTCGCTATTGTCCCCCTAGAAGATTATAGAAGATTAACCCGTCACTCAAAATTCGTACAAAAGCAGCCGCTTCGGTGGCTGGAACGACTAGGCCATGCTCTCGACGTCAGCCTCGCCGTAGCTTTGCTCGTCTTGAGACGACCTACGTCACGATTGCGTTGGACGTCACGTGCTCTAAGCTGGGCCTTCTCCGAGAGCTTGCCAGAGTGGGCCGTTTATAACGAAAAATTCAGCCATTAGGATCAAAATACAAACGTGCGATTGTCATTTACGGATATTGTGGATCATATTCAACCTATTTTTGAACACGACGGGAATATTTCAAATTTCGTTGAAGTATCCCTTTAAGGAACCCAGGTTTAAGAGGTCGCAAGAGTGTGAACGGGCCTTAAGTTCTCCGCACAGTTAATACGAGTTTCTTATATATATATACTTATATTGTATGCTGTCGTTACATACTTCTGCATAAGGCGGCGTCGAACTTTCCTATTCTTGTGCCTGCACAGGGCTGTAAATTGCCGGGGAGTTCTATTACCGATGTTCTGTATAACCCGGCGTGGCCCCAAAAGGATACCCGCAGTGTTTCAAATAAATAAGCTATAATTATGGAGGTTCAAAACAAGCTCCTTATCTCTTCAAAAGACCCAATTTATCCAACTGCCGCACACCGAGCTCTAAATGTCCACAACGTTGTAAACAGAGATGTCGGCTTCGCCCTCAGAGATACACATTAGAGCGCTTAATCAAACGGCACTTAAGTATACATTAAAAGAACTGGTAACGATTATTTCTGCAAAAACCCGGGCATAAATGTTTTTTTCTTCCATTTCTGGCCCCATACAATGTTCACCCCAAAAATACCGGCGATATTCGTATTCGTAAATGCCCCACAATGACACTATTTTGGAGTATTGCCAAGGATGAATAGACACACCTTCAACATTACAGAACGGCCCAACATCGTCGTTTGTAGCTGATCGTTCCGGTAAGACAATTATTAAATTGTCATTTCTTTTCTTTCTTTTTTTTTTTGTTACGTAAAATCGGCGTGGCTTGCTTCATCAAAAGTGCCCATTAAAACGGTGCCCAAACGTTATCTCGCCGACGACAAGTATATGTGCTCCGTTCTTCCCTGACAGTGCGGGGGAAGCTACGTGATCATTGCAGCACTCGCGCAGTTCTTACGTCACGTAATCACACTCTCGCCCCATACCCAGAGAGCGGGGTCAGGTGATGAAAGGGAGGCGGCTGATTGGCGTCCGGCAAGCGCGTAGCTCCCATCGCACTGTCAACTTTGCCTTCACCTGACTCACGCGCCTTCTGCGTATACGTCTGGTGACGTCAGATTTCGTCATTCTGTCGTCCGATCGTTTACGCTGAACGACGCGCGTGTTGTGCCCACCAACTATACCCACTTTTGGCGCCGCGCCGTTGTAGATGCTATGTGCAACGCACGTACAACGCGCAGTCGGATGAAGCAATACCAAGAGACCGATTGATCGCTCAGCCAGGAATTTCCCCCGAGCCGCGAGCGTAGTGTCACGGCCACTCGATTAGGACTCCCCCGGATCGAGTGGCCGTGGTAGTGTGCTACGCTTTCCCGCGCGTGATCATGAGAGCCTGCCCGATTGTCTAAGCGAAGCACGTCAGCAGTCGGGCACGTTCGACTCGATCCGAAAGTCGCGGCCACAGGTTCCGCGTCGTGCACCCGCACAATCTTACGGTGAGGTGGAGAATAGCTGAAGCCAGATAATGCTCACACGTCTTCATGTCACTTCCAGCAAAAAAGTGGAAATAAAAGGGTGTGGGTGGGCAAGGGGGTGAGCTCCGATTTCAACACAACGGTCAAGTCCGCGCAATTTTAGTCAAGTCCAGCGCAAGCTTCCTGTATAGTTTCAACAGCCCTTCCCGCGTCCCCAGTGCGCTCGGCCGTTCTTTCTCTGCCAGCGGCTAGAAACCGAGCGAAAATCACGCGGCCCCGCCAGGCGCAAAATCTGCGTCCTGTAGGGCGAACATATTATGGTCCCCGAAAGGATGAAAACGGCATGGCGTCTCTTTAGAACGTCCGCGGCCTCCAGCACATTGTTTGCCCTCTGCAGTGTCTAGTAGACTAGTACTGCGCCTGCGCGCTGGAGCCTCATGAAATACGTGGAAGCGTTATGGAAGCTATAAAGCTCGCGCTGTCTTCTATCACTGACTATGGGCGCGAAGCGTTCGTGAACCTTTTAAACCAAAATACTTTAAAGGGTTGGTTTACAAGTCTTGAAAACGTTGTTCGGGAGATTTGATATGTGACATCCGTTACCACAACAAACCGCTAAATGTAGAGGGGAAATCGCCGTCCCCGAGTCAGCATTTTGCGTGATAGGTGAATATATGGATACTAGCGGCTGTACCCTTTATACCGGGCGGTAGGTTGCGCAACCTAGCGTTCTGGCGCAGGATCAAAGTACACTTTTTTTCTTTTTTAGGATCATGAGCGCAGTTTTAGTAACAATTCCAGCGTTTGTACCCAAAAAGGGAGCGCTGGTAGGACGTAGAGGTGGAACGCTAGGGAATACAATTTTGAGAAAATTGGGATAGTATAGAGCAAAGGTACTGTAAGAGCAGTTCGCGAATTATTAGATGAACAAAAGTCAAAACTGGACAAAATTCTCGCGCTTCCTTCTTTTTTTTTTCTTTTTTTTAACCGTCTAAAGTACTTTGAAAGAAGCGTATTCTCAATAGACATTCAAAGACATCTCACCTCGTTCGCACGCAGCGCCTGGAAAAGCACGATATCCTCAGAACCAGAGAACAGGAGGTCGATCGCGCATGTGGACAAAAGGAATCCTGGGGGTCTCAAGCCGAATGAACCAAGACGTCGCCGCCTCTTCTTCCCAAGAAGAGAACTGCCGGTGGTATAGTGTGTAGCGGCAGCCCCGGCGTTCTTCCAAAACAACTCCCCCTCCCTGGAAACGGGCGCTGGGGTGGCGAGGTCAAAGATAACTTCCCAAAAAAGGGCGTCTCGGGTTCTGGGGCCGATGTCAGCAGCCGAGCTGGGATCCGTCTTCTGGGAGGAGGGCAGCTCGGAAGAACCACGACGTCGTTGTCGCTGACATCCATCGTCTGTTACGCCTGCCCCCTCCCCCACCTTTCTCTCGCGCCTCTATGCTTCCCCCCTCGTCCTCGGTTACATCGTCCTCCTCGCCGTCCTTCTGTTCGCTGGAAGCCCGACGGAAAACGATCGCTAGGCAAAACTTCCGTTCGACCGTTCAGTCGATACCCTCCTCGGAGACGTTCTCATCTTGCGAGTGGAAGGCCCGGCGTATTATTTTGCGTCGCAAACGTGGTTTTTCCCCGTAACACGTTGCTTAGGATCGTCAGCGTGATGCCGCTACCGTTAGCGCAGCACCCCGGCGCCAGCTGCGCATGCGCACGTTATTCCGCACACGCACAGTTGGCGCCTATAGGAGCTACGGATAACGGCATCGTGATAACGGTATCACCATAAAAGTATTCCCGGTAACGGTGTGCCAAACCAACGCTCCCTTTCCATTCAGCCACACAACACAAACATTAAAGCTACAAACTTGCAACCAGTTTTTTTTTTTTTTTTCCAGTATCCGAAAGAAATATTGTAAACTATTTTTTTTTTTTTGGTGGGGGAAAAAGGGGGGGGGGGGGTGCGGACAAATTTTATTTATTCGCCCTTTTTTGTTTGGCAACAGTTACTGGCGCCATCTATTGGGTAGTCCTGGCACGCTTCCGGTCGAGAATATTTTCTTTATTTTTTTGCGCATCATTCTTCCACCATAAGACTGAATTATGCGCATGAGCGGTATAAGCGACAATTTCCCGAAAATAGCGCGTAAATTTATTTTCGCAAATAGTCCGAAACCCGCCATCTATATTTGGGAACAGAAACTGTTTGAGGGCTATTTGCACACTGGCGCCACCACGTTTCAACTCACGCGAGAAACAGCAAGTGCACCTTACCTCACGAACCCGAAACAAACTATTTTTCTGCGAAGAAAATCGCAGCCGATGTAATAAAATAATTACCTTTTCACCAGTCAGCCGGCACCGAGACTGATTCAAGCCTCCGATGCATGTGGGCTCGTTCCCAAAAGGTTATCGAAGACAAAGCTTGCTACATTCTTCTGAGGATCGCCGAGCCTTAATTCTGTCCAGTTCTGAACGATCTTTAGAACGTCGAATCTCTGCGGACCAGATGTAAACTTGTGACGGTAGCCAGCTGCGCACGGAAACGTTTTTCCTGCAAAGCGGGCTGACTAGACCACGGACAGGTTGGATGGAACGGAAAAGTTGCGGGAACATGGAGATTCCAATCTACGAAACAAGCGCCGTATAAAGAGCGCGACAGAGCGCAGAGGTCTGTTATGGACACCGTTACAGCTGCCACAGCTGCAACGACCGTCAGGGGGGTCACACAGCTGTTATATGCGGGACCCGCTACCGCTCGTATATTCAATGATGCGATGAGGACACCAGACCAACTAGTCTTGTCTAAGAAAACAAGTCTCGTTGATGTCTGGGAGGTGTGCTTACAGGGGACATCATGTCAGATGAGTGACAAACGATGTAAACAAAAGGTCCCCCTCCACCCACCCACCCACCCACCCACCCACACCCACACCCACACCCACACCCACACCCACACCCACACACACACACACACACACACACACACACAAAAAAAACATTTTGAGCGATCTGAAGGTTTCATTCGCCGTACCCCTTCTTTGCGATTTGCTCCTCAAAGTTCCCGCAGCACCAAGATCTGACGAACGCCCAGCACGTGGAAATCGAGGAAAGAGGATCCAGTCTGCACTCTGTCATCTCATTTTGTTTTGCCTACATAAGGCGTCTCTGCAGCTAGCTGGTCGCATTCCTTGTGCCCAGACGAAATAGCGCTACGGCCTTTTAGTGGAATGTTTATACCTCCAAACACCCTGTGTATTTTTCGAAGTAATCGAGACACTAGCTGTAAGAGAAGATGGAAAGCTTTCCAAAAGCGCAAAACACGAGCTTCCATAAAATGTGACTAGTGCGAGTATGTAAAAACAAAATAAGCAAACAAAAATAACGCTTTTGAATTTACTTTATGTTTTGCGTACTCAGTAATTGGATATTTTTTCGCTTGTCAGTTCGCACTCGCAGCCGCAAACGGTGTGTGTATAGCGCGGTCGCAAACACGCCAGAATGTCACGAGTTTTGCAACACGAAGCCGTGGCGCTCGGTGCACACAGCGACCGACCGCGGGCGAGACGACAGTGGACCTTCCGCGACACCGGAGATCCAGTTCACGCAGATACGAAACAAGATAGAGCGCTGTAAACGTACACCGCGTTCCCTTGGCTTTAACCGTATCAGTCGCAAATATTTTCCTTTCTGTGACAATGCCACAAGTGAACGCCAGTATTCTCAAGTGCGCCCCATGGCATCGAACCGGGCTTTTCGGCACATGAAAAAGTTTTACACCCTTAAGGGTGTAAACCAGCTTGTCCCAGGGCTAACACCCCAAGGGTGTTACACCAACACCGTTAGTTTGCTGGCGAACAACCTAAAAATAGGGTACTGGCCGTCTATTACTAGCGACAATGACTAAGTATAGTCGCTACCTCCGCTAAAGCTGTCCCCGCACATCAACCCCAACACTCTTTTCCACACCCTTCTAACACCCATCAAGAAGGAAGGTCGTTCCAAGAAACAGCACCTTATTTTTCGATTAAAAAGGATGTGTAACTCGAAATATGGACGCTGAAAAGGTAGAGCCACAGGTGTGAATTTTCGAAACACCAAATTTAAGCCTTAAAGGGGTCATGAAACGATTTTCCTACTTCCTCCTTAGCTTTAATCCTCAACTCAAATGCGAATTGTGAAATCACGTGGCCGTGACATTCCTTCGGCACCGGTGCGATGACTCCTAGCTTCCACCGTGCTTTTTGTGCACACCATAGAACTTGTCGTTCCCCAGGGACAATAAGTTCCGTCAGGGCACTCATTGGCCACGAACGCGAATCCAAATATTCGTCGACGGATTGATTGTTGACGAGCGCATACTTCCGAGTGACGCAGTTCTCGTGTCCAATGCGTGAGCTGGGCTCTGCTGACGTCAGTTTGGCGCCTGTGACGCGCTTTTGGAACCGCGGATGTATCATAGTGAAGAGGCGGAGAGCTTTCGAAGGCAAGAAGGTACAAAATAGTCCGCTATATTTTCAAATGTTCGTACCAAAAAGCTGGCTTTTGACTTTCTAGCCTCTTTCTTTAGGCCAACTAAACGATATGCGATTAGTAATGTCCCAATTTAAAATCATTCATCCCAACCCAAAATCGTTTCATGGCCCCTTTAAAGGCGCACATTTCTTTTGTGTGTGGGAGTGGGAGTGTGTGTGTGTGTCTCTGTGTGCGCGTGTGCAGTCATCACAAGTTTCTTTTCTGGGGCAATTCATGTAGTATAATCGTCCGCTATCCTCGCGTGTGCAGGCTGCCTTTTGTACGCTGTATTAGCAGTGCACCGCGGCCTAATACATCACGTACAAAAGACAGCCTGCAAACATATGTTCCAAGCATACACATCAGTGTATACGAAGCAAACGTGCGTGTAAAATGCTTGAGGCGTTATCCGCAGATTCTGTCATCGTGTCTACGGAGAAACGCCGCGTCTCATGTATGACGCATGCGCAGTGTGGGTATTCTGGTCATACAACACAGAGTATCAACATATATAGAAGGCCTGCCCGTACTGGCTTACACATTTGCGTTCGAGTATGAACAAATTGCGTTGCAAAACCGCTTATAATATACGAGAGAAGCACAGGTTGCCATCTATCAAGTACATCTAGCCCCGGAACACCGTCTGACACGCGCGTAAACAGAGACTAAAGGTTTCGCAGTATATTTGCGAAATCAAATCTACCAACTCGTCTGTATGAGTAATGGTGGTTTATAACATTTCCAGAATCATCGGTAAAGCGTGTTGTGTAAGGCAGCGAAAACATCGCGCAGGAGTTATGGCCGCGTCTGCCGAAGTTAGTTTTGATTGTTTTGTTTGAAGCCCCGATACGTGCTCGCCCCTTACTCTATTAGGGTCACGGCTTTCCGCCACCGTCGCGGAGAGCAATGCGCGCGTTTAAATTACGAGGTAATGGCAACTCGTTAACGTATTAATACTGGGGCAAATAAGGCCAGGGCCAAAGCAGGAGTGGACGGTGCAGGCGCCCGCAGTGAGCTCATAGTTTGCCGACATACAAGGTAGAACAACAACGTCCTCCCCCTATCTCCGTTCCATCTTTCTGTCCGTTGAGAAGGGGGCCGGGACGGATTCTCGTGTTGACTCCCAGTCCATCCCTGGGCCACGGGTACGATCGCGTGCAGGCGTACATATCGTTCGTTAGGCCCTAACAAATAAACTCCCGAAAAAAAAAAAAAAAAAGAACATAACGTCGTTAGCGCTGATCTTCGACCAATAGCGCGTAGGAGACAAGGCCTTGCGCATCTACGTCATCGGTTATGAAGGTCCTCGACCCACTTCAAGTGGCAAGCACGCTGAACTCCGGGGAGATTACGTGACGGAGCGGCGGGCCGCCGGCACGTTGGTGTCTGACACCAACGCGGCACCGCGCCGGCGCGCGTCCCTGACGACGCCAGCGCGCCAGGGACGCCGGCTTGACCAATATTGCTTAAGGCCTGCGCATTACGTCATCGGAGGTGGATCCGTCTCGGCGTCGCAACGCGCTTGCGTCGCGCTCGTTGGCAGACGCTGCAAGGCGCGCTGGCGGCGATGCTTGAGAAAGAGGTGTAGGTTTTATTGTCTAGGAGGTGTTGGCTTGAACCAGGGTTAACCCGGCCGACTCCGAGCTATATCTTCTTCAGTTGTGAATTCTAGGTTTTTTTAAGCAATTCCTGCTAAAACAACAATCACGAGAATGATAATATTGTTCGAGATTTCTGCAGCTCAGCCACGTTGAAGGGCGGATTGCATGCACACTGTGCAAAACGCTGACATTGACGAGAAATATTAAAATTGATATAACAGCTCTCTGCAATCTACACGGCGCTTATCCGGGACGACTCCGGATTACACCTCAAAACCGTCGAAGCATTGAATTGGTCGAAATTACCGATCGCTAGGGAACTGAAGGAAAATTGAAACGTTCCCATAATTCCCCCATTGCGGACGGGACACTTGGGGGATTTAGTGAATGGACTTTTGCAGCCTCGCGTGATCAAAGTGACCCTTGATCCGCGTGAGAATGTCCAGGATCGCTGTCCCAAGGAACCGCGTATCAGAGCCGCCCCACGCGGCAGCGTGCACTTTGACGCTGACCTGCACCGGGTATCGGTTATCTGTCGGCTACCGAGTGTTTTCAAGCGGCACGAGGTCACTGATAAGGGAACAAACAGCGCTTTCGGCACAGGGGCAAGGACAGCTCTTCTCAAAGTTCGGAGGGCATTTTAACGGAGCCACCTACTCCCGTGCATTTCCCCGCTAAATTTAGCGAGGAAAGTGACGTCACGTGATCTGTACACAAATTTAGTTTCCCCTCTAAATTTAGCGAGAAAAGGTCACTTGACCTGACGCCACGGATGCTTGGGAGAAAAGAAAACTTCGCCGCACAAACGGTCTCGGCGAACGGGTCTTTCACATTGTGGGAAGACTACTGGTTGAACATACCTGTAAGTAACACACCTGGGTGATTTTATTAATCGATACATTTACCTGTAATTCAGGTTCAATTTTTGAAATGTCGTAACCTCATGTTATCCTTCTCTGCAAGCACCTTTCGAATTCCAATTCAAAGTGAGGAATGTTTCTTGTGTCAGCTCGGGATGGCTTTAGAAGTGACAATTTAATAAGACACCAATGTTAAGAATGTGGAGATAAATTAACGAAGTCATTAGACTACAATAAAAAGGTAAGTGCCGCAGTCAAAGCACTGTTGGCATATATCAAGCGGTGTACACAAAGCACCTCGGGATTCGGGCCAATTGTAACGCTTGATCGATCAAACCAAGGGTGTAATTTTGGTGGAAACAAACATCCTCCGAGGTTCGCTTATTTTTCAATTCGCGTTGGAGAAAAAACGCTAGCGTTTGCGCAAGTTGTGCTTCATATCATGTTTTGCATCGATGCAACTGAAACACACACATGTGCGGGACACTGAATCCTTGGAACTACAAATTTTGAACGAAAGTATAAGTTAAAGAAGAAAAAAAACTACCCTTGCCTTTTTCCGCGTAAGGTACTTACGCGGAAAAAGCAAGGGTAGTTTTTTTTTAACCTAACAACAAAGAAAAAAAAAATGTTAGCGGAACTTTAACGAGAGCACGAGCATGGTCGACGACTTTCATCGAAGGAGCTCGGTCTGCTTTTTTAACCATTGAAAGTTATCACAGGTAAACGCGTTTCAAAAGCGAGCATTAACACGTAGTAATCTGCACAGAACTAAACATTTCCCAAGGGAGTGAGAAAGTCATACAGTACATATCGTAATTTCTCACAGTTCCTCGTCGCTTCCTCTCTCCCTTTGCTTCATTCTCCCATCTCTCGGTGTAGGAAGGTAACTTCCAATTCCTGGAAGGCTTCGAAAGCAAGTAAGTTGGCTGCACTAGTCAGGGTACCTTTTGCATGAATAATCACATAGTCGCAGATATTTCAAAGAGACGTTTGAGTTTTGCAGCACGGCATGCATCCGCAACAATATAAAGCACTGCAAAAAAAGAAAAGAACTGATTGTTTAAGAATTTGGTCGGTAAAATTTTTGCTGACATTCATTTCTATAGTCAAACTTGCGAAAGGGAAATTGCGTATTCTCAGATCATTGGGGACTTTTAGCAAACCGTTACCGTGTTCCGCGTATTGCACTATGTATACCGAAGCCTTCGAAGCTTGCTTTGGAGCGCGCGCTCCACGGTCACGGCGGTAGCGGATTGCTAAAAGTCCTCGGACTCACACAGTGATCATAAAGGTACCTTTAACATGGGTACCTTTGCAATCGGCGAATCAGCCCGTGCTCTTGGGTCATGCCACGCGCGGAGGATTGCGAAGGGATGCGCCGCCGACCATGGAAACGTCCATTAGCTAAATGTGCATTTAGGGTTGAGCGAGTGTTGTAGTATGACGGAGAGACTAAAATCCTTAATGTTTGAGGTATGGTGAAATGAGAACCAAAAGCTAGAAATATTTCTAATTACGCTTTTCTGTTAAGAAGATCAAGATATTCAATCGTTTGGATCGCGGCCGTCCTTATTAATCGGGTTGATCATGTAGAGAAGATTGGAAATCTGTGTAAGAATAATGTTCAGGGATGCGCAAATTTATTCAAATAACGTTTGCAGGATTTTTTTTAAAGGGGGAGGGGGTTGTGTTTAACAAAAATAGAATTCGAATCATGACTTTTTACTGTTTCTTTTTACGGTTATGAATTTGTCTTTTAAAAGTGAGCATTTCGTAAATAATTGGGAAGAGGTATAAATAAGGTTAACAAATAGATAGATCACTCTATAAATAAGTGAATAATAAGTACATAGATGCATACATAAGTAAATACATAACTATATAAATAAAAATACAGAAGTATGTAAATACCCATCTAAATAAATTCAGAAGTATATAAATACCCATCTAAATAAATACACGACTAATTAAATACCTATAAATAAATTAGCTATAAAATTGCTAAACTAAATAAATAAATAAGAGTATAAATAAGAAAACAATGAATGACCATTGTCTCTTGTTGCCCTCCGCTCTGAAACTCCTATTGTGAGGAGAGCATTTGGTGTCCACTACGCCTTCGTGAAATCATAGCAGCAGCTGCAGACCTTTCACACTTCCTTTGCTTCCACCATTGTGCACAAAGATTGTAGCTACAATCCCAACTGCCACAACACAGGAAAATGTTAGCTCTCCTATTCAAATGCGCGAACACTTGTTACCGTCAGGTCCCACGCCCTCATTACCGCCAGCGAATGTTCTCCGCGGTGTGCAAGTAGTTCGCCAGTGAAAAAGCGTACGTCGCGCTTACGTCACATAACACGTCACAGCTACAGGGGATGTCGCAAACTGCCGTCGAACCCGAGATTCGGTTGCGAACCTCAAGGTCGAAACCTTTGACCTTTTAGCAAAATTCGACGAAGTTCGACTTCCGTACAGTGTTGCCCGACTACAGCACACACAAAAAAATTCCACTTTGTTTTTGTTTTTGGTTTTGTGGGGGGAAATAAAGAATAAAGTGGTTTATGTGATATTTTATGAAATGATTACCAATATTTACAAAACTCAAACACTAACTTGCTTTTATTGTTTAAGCTAGTTTAATTATGCGAAGCAATAAAACGATAACACCCAACAAATATTCTGCCCCTCCTCATCCAGGTGGCGTCAGCTCGTTCTCGATTTCCGCACATGCGCATAATAGCCGAACTAATTTTCTTAAACTTTCGTCGAACTTTTGTCAAACTTGTCGAACCTCCTGTCAAACTTTGGTCAAACTTTGGTCAAACTTTGGTCAATCCTTGGTCAATCCTTGGTCAATCCTTGGTCAATCCTTGGTCAATCCTTGGTCAAACGTTGGTCAAACGTTGGTAAATCTTTGGTCAATCGTTGGTCAATCGTTGGTCAATCGTTGGTCAATCGTTGGTCAATCGTTGGTCAATCGTTGGTCAATCGTTGGTCAATCGTTGGTCAAACTTTGGTCAAACTTTGGTCAAACTTTGGTCAAACTTTGGTCAAACTTTGGTCAAACTTTGGTCAAACTTTGGTCAAACTTTGGTCAAACTTTGGTCAAACTTTGGTCAAACTTTGGTCAAACTTTGGACAAGCTTTGGACAAACTTTGGACAAACTTTGGACAAACTTTGGACAAACTTTGGACAAACTTTGGTCAGACATTGGTCAAACTTTGGTCAAACTTTGGTCAAACTTTGGTCAAGCTTTGGTCAAGCTTTGGTCAAGCTTTGGTCAAGCTTTGGTCAAACTTTGGTCAAACTTTGGTCAAACTTTGGTCAAACTTTGGTCAAACTTTGGTCAAACGTTGGTCAAACGTTGGTCAAACGTTGGTCAAACGTTGGTCAAACGTTGGTCAAACGTTGGTCAAACGTTGGTCAAACTTTGGTCAAACTTTGGTCAAACTTTGGTCAAACTTTGGTCAAACTTTGGTCAAACTTTGGTCAAACTTTGGTCAAACTTTGGTCAAACTTTGGTCAAACTTTGGTCAAACTTTGGTCAAACTTTGGTCAAACTTTGGTCAAACTTTGGTCAAACTTTGGTCAAACTTTGGTCAAACTTTGGTCAAACTTTAGTCAAACTTTAGTCAAACTTTGGTCAAACTTTGGTCAAACTTTGGTCAAACTTTGGTCAAACTTTGGTCAAACTTTGGTCAAACTTCGAGTTGAAAGTTAAGAGAAGTCGAGCCCAGTCGGAGTTGGAACCTCGGTGGGTTTACGACGTCAGCTACCGCCTTTTTGCGGCTAGTTCATGGAGCGAATCGACGCCGTAACCGCAACCTAGAGTGTGTCTGATTGTGCGTATTTGAAACCTGAAACCGACTTATGGCAACGCGTATCGTTCGGCGTTAGTAGCAGCAACCTCGGAAATTGTTTCTGTGTTCCGGAGGATATCGCGCGGCCTCCGGCCAACAACGCTGATTAAAGGACGAAGTACGACGACTGACGAAACCAAACGAAAAGACTGGACCCGGTCCAAAGATATATGGCCGATCCAGTAAGCAACAGCAATCGCGCCTCTCGATTGAAGGGCATTGTGTGTCGTTCGTCGGAGTCGCCGTCATGTATACCGGTGATCGTTTCGTCGGACATCTATTGTGCGATTTTTGTCACACAAGATATATATTTTCGAGTGGATCTAGTAAAGGCACGGGATCTCACAACTCAACGTCCCTGTCTTCAGGTTTTTTGTTTTTTTTTTCAAATGGGAGTGGTTTTTATGTTAAATTTTTACTCGCGTATTCAGTGTATATCGGTGTCAATTTTCGGTGTCGGATAAAAAGTCGGCGTTTATAGGTGTTTTTGTCGACGAAAACAGGAAACGCGGACATGAACTCAACCAATTCGCAGAGAGCGTGTGCCCGATCTGAACACTTGAAGAGATCGTTGCATGCACTACACATAATAGAAAACGACAAAAAGGGTTTTGATCTCCGGAGAAAGAAGCAACCATTTCAAAAGGCCGTGCTTCTGGTAAAGACAATAGAAATCTATAAAAACAGACTTTCCCCCCCTAAAACTCAAGGTTTTCTTATTCAAAAACAACTTTACTTCGCTTTTTTTCAGTTTTCTCTGATTTTGATGAAACTGGCTCAGGGGCTCATTTTCGGGGTTTATCCTAATTCACCAAAAGCGCGCAATTCTACTGGTAGTTATGAGGCGTAGCACTTCGGTGTTTGTTTATTATAAGAGAAATCGGCGGATGTCTTCAGGTGTTTTTATCCTCCTTCAAATATTGGTGTATTTTAGTTATCTATTTTGAACGGGTGCTAAAAAATGTGTTTATCAACAAAAACATCCCATGAAAAAAAGAAAGAAAGAAAGATGGAAGACTTTTGCTCTGTAATGCGAAATTAGAGCGCAGCTAGCTTTTGAGTTTTGATTTTGCGTTATACCGTGCTAAGCAATTTGAGAGAAACAAATGTACAAATATAGATCCCTCTCCTTACATACTGGTTTTGCACCCTCCTCCCCCTCCTCCTCCATACCCCACCCTCTTCCCACGTGACCTCAACACCGATTCAATTCCCCACTAAATTTAGCGGGGAAACTAAATTGGTGCGTAGGACTGTGACGTCCCATAATACTACGCGCGTGGTTATGCCGACGGCGACGCCGCTCAACGCGGAAACGGGTGCCTAAAAGCTACGCTCGGAAACGAAGAATGATATACTTCGTTTCAGCTTCCGTCCGAGCGCAGCCAAAGGCTGAGGGACGGTTCGCAACTTCGAGAAGAGCATTCCTACGCACCACAAAGTAGTCCGCAAAAGCTTTTTTTTTTTTAATAACTGTTTTGTGCATAAACAGTGCACAATATTCCAGATATCTACTGCTGATAATTATTTGCAACTAAAGTAATTAAATATCTGAAGCTTATGGTTTTATTAATATATGTAAAGGCATGTGGTTTGGTGAAAGCACATACATCCGCTGGCAACAGGGCTGCAGCGCTCAGTTTTTCTGTGTGATTTCGTTCCCGTAATGGCCGAATGATGTGCTTCGCTGCTTTCCTCACCCAGTTGCTTCAAAGCGTCCTTCGCAAGGGCACGTTTGGGCGTCAGGCGCGAGAGGTCGTGATGAATGTCTACTTTCAAATTCGGCAGGAGACTCCGGCCGCGTCGTACCGCGAATGCGTTGTAAACAAGAAAAGCGTCCGGGCCAGTACAATTCACTGATACGCGGCGAAATCAGGGCACCCCTTTACCTGCCGATCTTATTGAACGCCGAGAAGCTGGTGAAGTGAAAAGGACTGCGCCTCGAGCCCTGGTATATCTAGACAATACAAGGAAACACCAACGGCCGGGTCATCGGACACCTTGCAACCAGTAATTTCATCTCGAAACTATGCCGAACAGGTGGTAAGCTCGGAAACAGACGGCAAAGGCCAGGCTACGTACTGACGTCCCCTGTGACTAAATTGTAGAACGTGAAAGGGCATTTTTTTAAACCTGTAGCAGACGATACCACCCGTAGCAGACGAAATACTCGGCGAACGCGGGCGGCGCGGACGACCAGCGGCGCAGCGGAGTGATACAAAGGTGCAGGCGAGATCGCGTGACCTATTGCCGGCGTCTGATTGGCTCCGGCCACACGTAGCTTTGGCTGCGCTCGGACGGAAGATGAAACGAAGTATAGTCAGAGGAGGGGAGGTTTCGATAAAAATAGGCCTAGCCGTAGCAAAAATTCACAAATCGGCGTTTTTCGGTTTTTACAGATTTTTCATATTTTTCGCATTATTCTCGGGGACAGGTTAAGAGTAAAGTGGAAGCTCCTCCCACCTGTCTCTACTTTAGCAAAGCGAACGCTGGAGAGGAGGCGATCTCCTCTCCAGAGTTTCCTCGTAGTTGTTTATCGGCGCGTTTAAGTTTAAACTAATTTTGCATTTTTGTTACAGAAGAACGTTTTTCGGTGTTTTTCATTTATAGCTGAAAGGTCTATGGCCTATAACCTTACCGCGACGGTCTTGCCTGTACGATGCCAGTGAATTATATGAAGGAGCTGAAGTAGTAGCAGACACGGATAATATGGAGGCAACCCTAGATTTGAAGCAGCACGAATCAGAAGCACTAGCGGGATTAAACCAAGCCACGCGTGATCTCTCACAGCTGCTCCTGTTCTATATGAAAAAACAAATAAAACTAATCACTCTCTTCCGTCTTTAGTTCATGTGTGCACGTTAACGTACTTCCGGCATATGGCTAGTTCTCACAACTGGCTGTTTCTTTGCATCTGTTGGTGTTATTTACTGGGAAAAAACCTGTTTTATTTCAGCGGTTGCGAACGCTGTCAACACCCGGGTAATTTTTTTTTTATCGAAAATTACAGTTGCACTTTTTTTTTCCCGCGTGAAGCCGGCGCATACGGCGATACTGTTGCAATTATGTCTTTTTTTTTTGTGTGTGTGTGTGTGTCATTTGTCACTGCTAAAATTGCGAGGGCGAATTGTCGCATGTTTTAATCGAGCATTGACGTTTTGTATGTTTATCAATATGGGAAGTTATGTGTTTCATATTACGAAACACACCCAGTTCGATATGAAAATAATTGCGATAAATAGCGAGTTCGTTGACACATGGTCACGTGACTGCTATCGATGACGAAATTTAAAAAAAAGACTTCAAGATTATATTTGGAGGGCAAAGCTTTTAAAAGGCTAACCTTGAAAAGCCTAACTAAACGTGCATTGTTATCACAAACAAGATATTGAAACGCCGAAGGCTGTGACGGTACACTTCTGAATTTTGTCACTTTTATGACGCTATTGTAATTGATGATATAGTATTGTTTTATTCACTATTAAATTACATTTGTGCACCATTTACCTTATCCTGCCGAGTGTTTTCCGTTTTTATGATGCTGTATTCTTTGTTCTTACAAATCGCATATTCCCTCGTGTCAATCTTTTTTTTTTTTTTGTACTGACGCAATTTTTTTTTTGACACACACAGTGACTGGTGGATTTATTGTGTAAAATCTGTTATTTGATCCTATGTTTTTGTTTTTTGTGTGTGAACACACCTTGAGTGAATTTGCCTGACTCAGCAACATACGTTCGTGTCTTCAACGCGATATATCGTTTTTTTTTTTGTTTTTTTTTTTTTGTTTTTGCTTTCGTTTTTCATTTTTGTGTGATTTCGTGCGCGAAAGTGTGTGCCAGTAAGTGCTTTGTTTTTTCATGACTCATTTTCAAGCTACATACAAACACGACTAAAACACCAACTCTGACTTTTCGCCTGTACTCTGATGAAACATTTAAAATGTGTGTGTGTGTTTTCTTTTTTTCCTATGTGCACGTGATGCGAGTCCGTGCGAATATCCGGTCTGCCACACCAAATACTGGATCTGGTCCCACAAGCCTCTACTGCTTTGGCCAGACCCGACATTCAAGTGGTTATATTTGCAATGCTGATTAAAAAAAGTTATTATTATTATCATTATTGCGTACCTATGCATAAAATAAGGTTTTTCGTGTTTTTTTTCCGCAATGTTTTTGCAAATTGTGCTTTCTTGTGCAGCTTTTCAGGCCTGCAGTGTTTCGAATAAATAAATAACTTTCTCGCACCTGTAATCAGTAATGTCAGATAATGGTTACAGTAAAGTTCCGAGAAGCGAGTATCGAGGTTACTATGCCGCGGCGCCTTTCAATTGTTTACCGTGGCAGAGGCTCCGTCCATTGTCTCTGAAGATACCCATCACCGGCCCCATTTTTATGCAAATCATTCCAGAGGCAAACCTCCATCAAACGCCCGCCCCACTCACTGCCCGCAGGTTAAGGGTCAGCCAACACTGACGGCAGATCGAATCGCGTGCCCTTGAGGGAGTGGCGGGTATGAGACCGAACAGTTGAAATACTGTCGAGCTGTTCAGAATCCGATGGCCTAGTGCAAGCGGTAAAACACCTATCTTGCGTCCGCGCGCACCAACGTCAAGAGGTTGATATTCAGACATGTCGGCGTCCTGCATTTACTGTTCAAAAGTCGCTGTCCAAACGTGAGTGTGCAAACACCAGTATGCAAAACGTCAGTGTCTAAACTTGAGTCTAAACTTGAGTCTAAACTTGAGTCTAAACTTGAGTCTAAACTTGAGTCTAAACTTGAGTCTAAACTTGAGTCTAAACTTGAGTCTAAACTTGAGTCTAAACTTGAGTCTAAACTTGAGTCTAAACTTGAGTCTAAACTTGAGTCTAAACTTGAGTCTAAACTTGAGCGTCGAAAACCGAGTGTCGAACACCGAGTGTCGAACACCGAGTGTCGAACACCGAGCGTCGAACACCGAGCGTCGAAAACCGAGTGTCCGAAAACCGAGTGTCCGAAAACCGAGTGTCCGAAAACCGAGTGTCCGAAAACCGAGTGTCCGAAAACCGAGTGTCCGAAAACCGAGTGTCCGAAAACCGAGTGTCCAATACCGAGCGTGCAAAACCGAGTGTCCAAAACCGAGTGTCAGAGATTCAGTGTCCCGAAGTCAGTGACCGGAAGTCAGTGACCGGAAGTCAGTGACCAGGAGCCACTGTCCATGAGTTAGTACCCAGGAGGTAGCTGAAGTCGAGGAGCGAATTCCCGGAAACTACCGCGTTCAGCCGGAGTGTTGTTCCGCCCTAACCGCACTAAAACCCCGCGCAAACGAGAGCCGCTAACTATACAGGTTAAAACTCCGAATTAGTTAATCCAGATATCGGTGCCGACGAGGGCGGCACTCGAGATAGCTCCACGGCAGACGGCGGCCAACGCTCGACGATGGCGGAAGAATCAGCCCGCCTAATCGGTCGGACCACGAGGGTCGCATTACCGCCATCAAGCCTCTTCTGGGCTCCGCGCAAGACGACGGGAGATGGGTCTGCTTATGTTCAGCTGTCAGGAGGGGGCCCCTCAGGTCGCGGCCGTAAGCGATAGCCTTTTGAGAGGAACATGCCCTCCGCTGCCGCCGGAGACAACCTCCTCGCTTGTTTTCAAGTCGCAGGGCCTTCGAACTCGCTGCTCGGATCACAGTTCCCAAGTCGCTGTCTGTTCCGCCTTGTCGAACCAGGGGAACTTGTTCCCACTCGTTTTCTCGGCATCCCAAGGACCGGAAAAGAAACCTTGGCCGATTCTGACCACTAAGCTGTTTTGGGAAAGTCACTGTGTCGCGCGTACGTTCAGGCGGGATCTGTGACCGAGTGAGGCCACTCACGAGAATTTTCAGACCGTCTATTCATGATGATAACTCAATCTACGGTCTCTAAGCGCCCTAAGAATACCCGACATCACACTCATGGGCGGCCGACTTGCCTTTTAAAAATCTAATCGAAGATCGTGAATGCCCCTCTTTCTGCGCGCCTTGGAGCAGACATGACGGAGCGCTGCCACACGACGGTCTTTTTTTTTTTCTTTTTTTTTCCAAAATAGAATGCACAACGCGTTTAGAAAGAAAAATATTTGTAACGTCCGGAATCCCCACGCTACTTACTATTTTCGTGGGTCAACTATTTTGGAGGAAGTGGTGCAGACCCAAGAACGCCCCCTTAACAAGAGGAAATAGTGTCCGTGTATTGCTATTCCTGTGAGTTTACTACGACGTGTTGACCATCCAGAACTGGCCAATATTTCTATTGACCACAGCCCAACAAACAATATGCCATCAAAGACAAGCTTCCACAAAAAGCACGCGACAGCGCAGCTCGGACCACTTGGAGCAAAAGCTCGCGCTGCAGAACTCAGGGTGCGTCGATGCACGAGGCACGTGCAACGTGCAGCCCTGGGAAGATCATGGCGGCACTGAGCTGGATTTCAGACGCCATGTTCGTCCCAGAAGTGGCCCGCGACAAGTGTCTCGAGCATTTCCACAACAATGAATGGCGCCACTTTTCCCAGGATAGAGGGGCTTTAAGGATACTGGGATCAATCCGCGCCCCTGCCCGTATCGATCTGAACGCGCATCGTACCGGCGTGCAATCGTCTATCACTGCTGCGTGGTGCGCGTTAAAGGCCGCAGGCTGCGGCAGTGGACTGGGTAACTTTCTCATCTACAGACAATAGACCGATCTCACCAAGCGTTTAGCGCATGCGTGACGCCGTCATAACTTTAGTTCACAGGAGGCAGACGGGAGTGCACGAGAGAGTTCGTGATGTCTCGTGCTCCTCACGCGCGGATCTCCAGCGAGGTTGTGGCACGTGCAGAAAGACTCTGAAGTTCCCTCAATGCATTGCGGCAGCGGCGGCGTAGTCAAACTAGCTGGTGAGATCGGTCTATTGCAGGCGCGGCAACTGCCGCCGCCCTCTGTCTGCTCGAGCGGGAAAGCACGCGTGCATTTCCAAGCTTGTCAACGCTGTATTGTTCACGCGCACGCTGCACGTGCTTACACGCGTGGGACACCAGTCGGGGCGCCAGCCGATTGGAATTGACTAACTTCACGCAATCTAAGCAAACAGATAGCAATTATATGTGCGCGTTTAGGCCACGGTGGTTTAGGTATAGCGAAGGTACTCAGCCTCACCGTTGTAGATGAGAAATGGAGCCGGTGCAGTACGCGTCTGCTAACCTGGGGTTTTCAATGTATATCACGCAGGAGTGATAGACGATCGCACGCCGGTATACGATGCTCGTCCAGATCCAAAGGTAGCGGTGGGAATTGAAGGAAGATTACGCAACTTCAACAAGAAGTCGGCTTTGTGTCATCGCATATGCTCCTTAATGTGGTAAAAAAGGTTATTGGATGAATTATTGCAATCGTTTATTTGCGCCTATAATGCAAACAAGCATTCCGCATCGGTTACCAAGGCTTACGCTTATATATAAATATACGCAGCGACTGCAGCCCTGATCGCTGGCATCGCTAGACTGGCGACTTCTGCGAAATCAACGGCACCTAGCGGCTAAAAGGCGCCGAGAAACCGAGGGAAAGGAGGAAAAAAGAGCGCGGGGAGGACAGAACGCTGAGCACTGGTTGGAATTCCGGCCCATAGACCTATAGCTTTAGGTCTATAGACCTAAAGTTAGAGGAGCCTTTGCCTTCACTGCACTCGTCGAACGCGTTGGAATGCGAAAGCCAACCGCCGGCGTTCTGCGTTCTAAAGACCCATTCACACGCTTGCAACCGAGTACGACCGAGAGAGACCAGTCCAGTTTTTAAGCCTCTTGCGACCTCTTAGCGGGCCTTGGTTGCAAGAGTGTGAACGGACATTTACGCGTTCGACGAGTGGAATGGAGACAAAGGCAGCTATAGCTTTAGCTCTACCCCCTAATCCAACCAATCAGATCTCGGCGTCCTGACGTCCCCTCTCCTCTCCTCCTCTCCATCACTCTCTCGGCGCATAGAAAGCTGTCGCAACAGGTTCGCTCGCTATAGCTTTCTCTAGCGAGTCAGATTTTCATAGCACCTGGCAGACATAAAGGCGAAGCCTCGAATGTAGGTTCGTAAACGCGCGATGAAAACCGCCAGTTGCCCCGTAGGCGAAGCCAATAGCGCGGAACAAAAAGGGCTATTCGTTTCCCGAACTGAAAGCGTATTTTCTTTCGACTTTCGTTCGACTCTATTCCCACAAAGAGAACTGAAATCTTTCCCCTCGGCGGTGACATTTACGCGTATGTGTGAGAAGATCGACGCGAGCGTGGAAACGAAAACAGAGAGAGAAAAAAGCTGCGGAGTTGTTCGCAGAGCCGGCGTGCGCGTGCATTCCTCTGAGTTGATGGAGCGTGAAAGAGCATAGACGCTTTTATACCCTTGTTACACGGGCACATTTAACTGCAGTTACGCTAAGCCACATATAGCGCACAATACTTGCGGACAACATTCTGCGGCTATGGAGTCAAAGCTATGGGCGAACGTGCGCTCGAGCATCTTGAGCATCTATCGAAGCAGTGCGCTCGCGCTCTTCACTTCTTCTGATATAGCTGTCAGAGAGTACAGTGCGGTATCTGTAGTGCCGCGAAACAGCAGTTAAGTTGAGTTAACCGCGGTTAAGTGTGCCCGTGTAACAGGGGTATTAGTCGTCAAGTGTGCATGGCCTTTAGTGTAAACTAAAGGTTGGTTATGGTGCCGCCATAACCGACATTTAGTTTTTTTTTTTTTTTTGCGTTTACTTCACTTCCTCATTACCATAGGAAGCCAGGTTGTTGCTATCCTAAATCGAATGCGTCCTTCTCCCCAGCATTGGCCTTTGTGCAGGCTCGTCAACGCTCGTTTCAGAGGCGTGGTATCTCAGTAAGAAGTTCAGCAAACGGCGGATGATGTAACCCGGCGCGTGTGCAAAGAGCCTATAACCTTCCCTCACCGATTCATTCATTGTTTAGTATAGAACTAGTATAGAACTAGGCGTGCCGCAAACTTCCGTCGACTTTGAAGTTCAACGTAAAACCTGGAGGTTCGACTAGTTCGACGAATGTTCAAACTTTTCCAAAAAAGATTGGCCATGTTTTTTTTTTTTGTTTGTTTTTGTTTTTGTTTTGCGAATCGATTGAACGGCTGCACTGATGACGTCGCGTCCGCGTGTCCCTACATCCCTGCGCCGCGTTGAAGTTCATGCTGTATAGAGACGGGCTGTGAATACTCTGAACTTTCTCGCCGCAGGATCGTCGTTTGTGGAAGTCATCGGTGACGACGAAGTGACGTTGCACAACTTTTGGGAAGGAGTTATTTGAGGCCAAAATCTTCGCTTTGGAATCGAGGCGAAGATTGAACTATGTGATATTGTGGAGCCATGCGCGGTGTACGCGGCACTAGAGCTCATCTTCCGCCACTGTCAACAACGTTACCGGGGAAACCGAGAGGCGGCGTGGGCAGTGACGTCGGTAGTGTTTGAGAGATGAGGGGGCGACGGGGGTTGGCGAGAAAAGAACGTTGGGGAAGGAAAATAAAAACGAGTACGAGACACACACGCGCACGCACGCACGCACGCACGCAGACCCGTAAAACAATTGTGGGTGGGTGTCTGTCCGTCCATATCAGTGTTAATCCAAAAGGCAGAGAGAAAGGAAAGGAACGGCAGGGACGTTTTTCGGTACATTCTGCGTTATCGGCGGAAATAAGAACGATATCAGACTGTCAACTTCGGAGGTGTTGATTTCAGAATGCAAATACGCCCAGCCTGCACCGTGCTTTCTACAAACCCTCGAACCTGTTGGTCGCAGCTGATAATTTTTCTTGTGACGTCACACGTATGAACCACGGTCTTCTCCGCGCTCTCTCTCTCGTATTGCTCTTGTTCGGCGCCTAGGGAGTGGTAGGGATTTTTCGCCCCTTCATTGAAGGACACCAAAGTAAACGGATCTGCAGGTTTTTGAGAAATAAAAACTTCGCGGGTGTTCTTTCGCCCCCCCCTGCTACGTCATAACGCAAAGAATATTTGTGCTCCACGAGTTTAGTGACCCTGGAGGAGGATCGTACCGGCGTGCGGTCTTGTAGGACTACTGCCTGGTGCGCGTTCAGACACCGGGCCAGCGGTTGTATACTGGACCAGCTGAACTTATCATATGCAGCTGAGACATCAGGCGCCCATTGAGGCGGACTAACTTCGGTCCGTATAAATATACAACCGCCATTAGTTGATGACAATTATCCCCATATGCAATGTCCTCCTGTCTGTATAACTTACCTCAACAAACCGGATTAGTGTAGCTCTTACGGCTTTCGAAGTACTAATCTAAATAGCCTTAAAAAAAAATTAAAAAAATCCATATTGGGTTAGCAGAGTCGCAAACTCGATACTGTTGTGTTGCGCCGTATAACCTCTCGTAGTATACAGCGGGTTGCATCGTATAACCTCCGGTATTTCAGTTTCGTATAAACATTAGATATACTCCCGCTTCTGGCCATAATACTGGCTCGCAGTATTCCGTAAAGAAAAAAAAAAATGCAGTACTCACTCGAAAAATCAATAAGCGATCGCATTGTTTCTTCTGACCCGCCTCGCGTCCGCGCGGAATCCCTCCAACTCCGGCGTCTTCAACAAGCAGCTGGGCCACGTGCTTCACTCGCAGCTTGCCGTTGCTTCCCTCGTCGTCGACTGCTGCTACAAACAGCCTCGAATCGCGCGGCAGCTGGTCCAACGGCCTCCGAGAAAACGGTTCCGCTAAACAACGCCCGTTTGCATCGAGCCACCGCCGTCACAAGTGCTGTCGTTCCGCGCCAGAGACGGTCCGATAGTGGCCGACGTGAAACGCGGTTCCACGACACGGGAACCGAGGGGAAGGGCGGAGAAACCGCGGCGTCGGAAGGAACCGCGGCGAGCTGCGTCGCGCGCGGCACACGCCCCCTTCCGCGCTCGCCTCATGTCACGTGGCGTGGCGTGTGCTTTTATTACTCGGACGCTGACTCCGCTCTCGCTTCTCGCGATATCTTCTGTTTCGTTTATTTATTGTTTTAAGATACCCAGTTATTGTTGCGTGGTAACCCACTCCTTCTTTTTTTTTTTTTTTCCGGTTTTAGTTTAAGTTTTTGCCACCGATTTTGTTTCTTTCGTAACTAAAAATACTGCTCAGAATGAGTATTTGGCGTTGGTAACCTACAAAGGATCACATTTGTGTGTGTGTGTTGGGGGGGGGGGGGGGGGGGGGGGAGGCAGCTGCTGCCCGTGACGTTTCCATATGGCGAATTGCGCTGGTTGGAGCGATCCAAAAACACGCCATGGTCGCGCGTTTAGAGCAGCGAATGCTAGCTCGCGTTCGCGCGAGCGTAAAGATACCAAGACAAACATCGCCCCGTACCCGCTCCAAATCTATCATTGGAATTCGCCAGGAGCGCGCTTGCACGGCGGATTCAACCGGCGCTCAAGGTGCTCCGAGTATTCGCGACTCCAGCAAAACAGGTGGCACATAGCAGGAAGACAGTGAACTGGACGGAACGGGTCTTTTCGCGAATTCTGCTCGTCTCTGTTCGCTTCCGCTATTATGCTTGTTGTCGGCGGTCGGCGCGATGGAACAGTGGCCACGGTTATCAGCGTGTTCCCAAAGTTTCTGGAACGCAGCTTACACAACCGCGTGAACCAGTTATTGTGTGTTCACCAACGTTGATCGGCACCGTAGAAGGACTGCAGGCATTCCTTCTATCGCTTCCCCCAAGAAGGTCAAACCTCTGGAAGCACGCTTACGCCAGTACGTATCAAAATCGGGGCAAATCATTTTGAGCCCAATGCTTACTGAAACCCGAGCGCTGTGCGTTAAGCTGGCACATTGCACGACACGACCTGTTTTAGACCACCATATCTGCTCGATAGTGGCGACCTCTATAGGTAACTGCAGTACCAAATACATTTGACTGCAGGGCCACAGAAAAAAAAAATGTTCCTGAGATTAGCAATCACACAAAAGCAAGATACAAAAAAATTCGCAGCCAGATTAAGCTGTTACGTGGGTTCATCATAGCTGCACGAAAGGCAGGGAGGCCGTCCTCCCGGCGCGAGCTTAATCCTACCTTCGGTAGAACTTCGGTGTCTCGTGAGCTTCGAGTGTGTACGCTCAGCCAAAGCACGACGGAAGGCAAGAAGCGCGTGCTAGAGGCTCCTGTTCGGCTGCCCAGAGGGCGCGCCGGAGCAGTACTAGTGGCGCCGCACTTTGGTGCAAACCCGCTCTCTATAGACTATAGCAGTACGAGTCCATTGCAAAGACCGCGGTCGCGTAGCGAATATACTATTGTGGCTTTCCCTGTTCGTTAAAAAACGGTGAATATATATATATATATATATATATATATATATATATATTTTTTTTTTTTTTTTTTTTTTTTTTTTTTAGGGAAGTGAATTTGTGCAAAGAAAGGTTGCTTGTGTGCCAGGTGTCCAGTGGGGAGGAGACTAATCCTGGCATAAGAACATTTGTCGACAGCGAACTGGGTCCCGCAAATGCAAGACAGCGTCGCCTGTGACATCCGCCTCAAGATACATGGTGTTTTGCTTTATGGTTTCACTCGCTGTTGAAAGTCAGAGCTATTCGGAGAAAGTTGAGGATGCTATATCATTCAAATGATCTTCTCGCGCACAGCTGCGCTGTCGCACACGCTGCTTGAGCTCGGGCACGGTGGCTCGGGCAAGTGCTCTTAGAAAGTCGGAGTTTCCGGCTGCTGGGGCCATAAACTCGTCAGACGCAAAGTTAAAGCCAAAAGTTCGTTAGACGCTGGCAAAAAAAAAAAAAAAAAAAAAAAAAAAAAAAAACGCGAAGTTATTGTCGCGATAGACCAATCGGTGCGCTCCGTCAACTTCAGACCCAACTTTGTGTTTGGCGAATTTAGAGGCCCTGGGCCCCTAAACTCGTCAAACACAAAGTTGGGGCCGAAGTTGACGGAGCGCCTATCACGAGGGTGACTTTGCGCTTTTTTCGCCGACGCTCTATTAATTGGCAAGCTCCGCGAACTTGCGGCTCCAACTTTGTGTTTGTCGAGTTTAGGTTCCCACAAAGCATGCCGCGGCTGTCTTAATTCGCGCGAATGAAGTCGATGACGAGGCATGCACTGCCGGACCGCAACATTAGGTCAAGCTGTATAGAAAAAACGAAGCGGGAAGCGAATACGGCCGCAGCTCACCTGTTCTGTTCCCAAGCGTTTTGAGCGGGTTAAAAAACAAAATAAAACACTTTTACTACACGCCGCGATACCTTGTTATTTTTGCGCACGTGTACGCTGCCGCCAAAGCGATAAAATCGCAATTCACGTACGTGCGTCAGTAAACCGCTAATACTTGTATGAGTAAAGAGTGATCGCCAATGGGCTCACATTTGTGCCTGTATTGATGTCCTTTTTTACCTTTCCTATATGACGCCGTAATGATAATTGCGAACATATTTGCGAGTGACTGCAAACTTTTTGCGCGCTTTTTTGTTTTCTTCTTTGTTTAGGCGGAGTATACTTTATATATCTGAATACCTTGCGCCAGAAAAGGATCAACAATATTACGTTCTTCTCTGTGCGAAAAAAATGAAAACCCATTTGTAAATTTCAGTCAAACATTTTCAGTAATTCACCTACGTGATGTGTCCTGTCCTGTTCCCCTTTATGTTGCTTTAATTTTATACATCTAACACTGCCAACACGCTCTAATTGGTCGACCTAGGAATGTTACTGTGTCTAATTTTGACAGCCCTTGGAAAATATAGCTGTTGTGAACTAACTGACTAACTACATCATTTTAATAATTAAAAAAAGAAAGAATACAGCCGTTAATTTTTTTTTTTTCAATTATGTGTTCTAGTCAGTACGCAATAGGGGCTACGATTATCTGCCTAATGTTTCCTCAAGTCTTTTGCCGCTTACTTGCTTTCTCTTGTAAGCATTGGGGAACACAATTGGCGGGTAAGCAAAGTAAGCTTGGTTCTCAAATTTAAACTTGTTTTAAAAACGATAACTGCGTATTCGGGTTTGTTTTGTCGACAGACATGGGAAACCATCGTAGCTGTTTCATTAGGGGCATATCGTAGAACGTCAAATTGACGGCTCCCCCAAGCAACGCAAAACTCTTGCATGCTCTCGCGTGTGATCTACGAAAAGTCCCTATTAAGGTGACAAGTATGCGTAGCTGCATTATTGAATCACGCGACGAGATAGAGAAACAATAATTCTCCCTGTCCTCCGCACACCCGGCGATTCACGCTCCTGGCGATCATTTCTTGAATCACCTCCCAGGAACCAAAGAAAACTTTTCGAGAGACCTTTCTGTTTAATACGATGCTGTGGCATTTGAGTACCTTTTGCATTGCAGGGCACGTTGCAAAATAACTGTGAACGCTAGACGTGAGCACGCGCACAGAAAGTCACGCAAACAGCTGTGGCCTCTAGAGTCACTAAATATGCTTTATTTAGTGACTCTAGTTCCCTATACAATGAATTAAGATCGGCACTCTCGTCAGATGTGGCAGTTGCGTAGCATAGAATAAAAGCGCTAAAAAGACGGCAGACAAGTTATTTAAACAACGACGAACAGCACAAAGCGCTCCTTGCAAATAAAGTTAAATAATCGAAAAAGAAATACACATATAGACCTTTCCAAAAAAGAGCGTGTGAGTGTTTGTGCGGCTCGTGCTTTGCTCGCTTTCCGAAGCGACGAACAGCCACGTGCTGGGCTGTGAAGATCGCGCGCTGGACCGTGATTTTGTAAACACGGGAAAGGTGTATAGACCCTTTCTTCAAGGACGCCGCCATCTTGAATTGCCGTCACTTCCAGTGTGGGCGAAAACATTGTTTTGCCGTCGCCACGCAAGTAGAAGACACTAAGGGTATAAGCGCAACCGTCACACATTCTTGTTTAGCCTCCCACTTATTTTTTTTACTAGTCAAAGGTTGAAACGCTGTAGTATTTTTTCGTCGCCCATACCGGATATGCCTATTAGGTGGCTGGGGACGAGAGTACACGGAAAAGGTCTATACACCGTGATGTTTAAAAAGACAGGTGACCTTGGGAAAGCGCGTCTTCTATCTACATCCTATCACTCCAATGTTTACCGTTCAAACGATTTCAAGTGCGCCACCTCGGAGCCAAACAAGCTTATCGTGGGGGCACTGACACACGTAGCCTTATCGCACTGTTGCCGCTTGTTTCGACAACAGTGCGGTGTTTCTTGTTTCGAGCCAGGATGATTGTGTCGTCAAATTTTAGGACTCAGTCACATGGGTTGCAGTGCACCGCCAGATTACCCGATGGCGACGGCCTTACTAAAAGAGCATGCTCCCTGGGTTTACAGCGACTTAAATGGCCTATGTATACCCTACCACGTAATCTTCTATGCCACGCCTTCGCTGCACTTTACATTCATTGTCGCGTGTTTCATCTGACACACCCGTCTACTTGTAGATCACCCTGTTCCACCCTTCAACGTTGTCTACTGAAGTTTTGAGAAGCTGAGAGCAGCATCGAGCCCCATGTTCTTTTTTTTTCTTTTTTTTCTTCACTTTTATTCTATACACTTTCAGGAAATAAGGGTATAGTCTTACACTTCTCGTCCCATATAACACACCCCAAGACTTCAGTTCGACGTACAGTGGATTGATGTCGAACCGACGAACTTTCACGAGCGGCTTGATAGCCAAGTGGTGCAACGTATGAAAATAGCTAATGTACGTGTTACTGACCACAGAACAAAATAATCGGGGTTTCCTTGGCCCTGCTGCAAAACCTCAGTGTTTATTTTGTGTGTGTCTTCTGTAGTCTTAGATACGTACATTACCTGTTTTTGATCAGCTATAACTTATACCGAACCGTTATCAAGTCCCTCGTAAAACTTGGAACCGTCACTCCGACGTCCGTGCGCTGTGCGTCGAACTGAAGTTTTGGGGTGTCTTATATGGGACAAGGGGTGCAAGACTAGACCCCTTTTGTTCCGGGAGTGTGCAATGAATCACCAACTAGCCCAAGTACACACCCTTCTACAGTTACAGTAGCGTATAAGTTACGTTCAGAGAGAACCAGGCAACACACTGATACGAGACTAACGGCAGGAGTCACCGCGAGACGACCGCTCACCCTACACAACTTGAAAAGCAATGCAAGGCGCACCTATTATTCGACGTTAGTCCATTATGCATCAAGGTTTCTCTTTCCCTGCAACTCTGCCGTTGCTGTCGTTTTTCCGTTGCTGTTGGACAGAACCAACACAACTCTTCCCTCGTTTTACTTCGGTGGCCACCGCGCCAACCACCGACAGCGTCCGACACAATGCATGCAGTCACGAAAGCCACCCTTTTCTTTAGGGTGTTAGGAATTACATAGTTTTAATGCGAAAGCAATAACTGTCCCCATACCTCGGCAAACCTCACTCGTGAGGGCCCTCACTCACTCTCACTCTTCAAGAAGTTTCAAGACACACCGGCGGCAAAAAAAAAATGGGGAATGACATCTTGCGAGCAACGCGCTACGCTCTAAAATTATTTACAAGGTCAGGGTGTGCGATGAGGAAAGAGATCGCTCGCTTTCGAAAATGCTCTTATGGCCAAAAGAAAACGTCGTAATCCCGCCGCTGCAAATGTATCGCTTGTTGTCAAACGGATTCGGAGCATTCTTTTTTACCAAGGTGCTTCTGTTCTCGTTAAGTTTTCGAGCCATCAAGTGCTGCCTCACTTTGTGTAAAGTTACGAGACTCACATTTCTTTACTCCCTTAACTCTTACGCAACATGTGTTGCTGCTTGTCTTGAAGCTGTATAGCTTTGGTTTTAAGCCACAAAAAGCCGGTAAGTGGGTAGACGGATATTCATATTTTAACACGCCGAGCTTCATTTTGTTTTCAGTTGAAAAGAGTTCGTGACTCTCTGGATAACCAGATGTGTCCAACCATGCGTCTCGGAGTTGGAGCAGTTTGTCGTCAACATCTGATCCGTGAAGGTTTGGGAGGAAGGAATCCGTGTAATCCCCTCATTGAGGGGATCGCACGACAAACTTGAATATAAAAGAAGTCGTGCATTACTATTTTTGATATTTCAAGAATTGAGGACCCAGCTGCCTAGAGTGGTTGCTTGTGTTTGATCACGCTCGGAGCAAACTTCTAAAATTATCACCTGCCAGCTAAGTGCTCGAAACTGCGTCAGGTTCGGCTTCTGAAGCATTTCCAGTATGTCGTCCTTTTTAACGCATGCACAGTTTAATGTGTGCATGTTTGTGTGCATTTTCGATCGTTTTGCCATATATGCTGTTTGTGAACAGTTTGGAACGATTCTTCTGGAAGGAGTTGGTTGCTTGCTTTTTCAGCGGGTGGTTAAAATCAATAAACTCCTTCAAGAACGCTCGCTGCGAGAATTTGAGGACTCGGTGAATCTCGGTGACCTCTGGTCCTAACTGGGTGCACAGTTTAAAATTCCGGCGGTGCAAAACGTATTTCGTTTTGTCGTGAAATGTCAGCAGCAACCTCTCAGTGGATTCCTCTTAAGGGAACGCTTTGTTTCACCGGGGCCAAGGAAAAGTCAGAATGAGTATTGGGTAAGTCGTGAGGATAGCTGAGGTCTAACTCCAGAATGTATCCCTTCGGAGCGTCATCTGGGACCTCATCAATGTTCAGGCAGGCAATCTCGTCTTCCGTCATTCACTCGAAGTCCGCCACTGGCAGGGATTCTCTCATTGCCGTCGCATACAGGCCGTTTACGTCCAAGTACAAAGTCTGAGACGGTTCCAGGCTGCGGGTTAAACGTATCCGTTCCCGGAACATTTGTGACAGCATGGCGGGTCGCGCATTGGATATCCCTCTGCGAATACCCTGTTCCATCATGAAACAGGAGTCACGATCGTCAATTAGCTGTAGTCTTACATTCGACTGTTTCAGCGCACACGAAAAGCTTAGGGACGGAAACGATAAAAAAATTTAAAGCCTCCATTTTGTACGTTTCCAGCGTCCACCGTCTCAAGTTTTTGGATAACATCGGCCAGTAGGAGGTAGTCCGTCCTTAGGTAAAGGTCGCTGTATTCTCCAAGGTTCTTCAAAACAAAGGTATCAAAAACGACCTGTGCATGTTTGTCCTCTTCAGATACACCGCTTCCAGTTAACTTGTTAAAAGAGGCCTCTCGTGTCGGGAGGCTCTGCCCCTCGTAACTCTCAAAGCTTGTAATGAAATTATAACAAAACACTCCATTGCGGGCAAGGAGGTCGACGTGCTCGGGAAAAGACTGCCGAAGGCAACAAAAATGCTCTGTGGAGTGAGTGAAAGCGATGTTTATTATATCTTTTTTTTTTCGGAAAAATCGACTGTTGCTTGTGCACTTAGTGTGCACATGTCACTGTCGATAGGGAAGGGGATGGGGTGAAAAAGAAAGGATAGAAAGAGAGAGGATTAGGTTTGGGGGGGGGGGGGGGGGGGAGTGAGGTGCAGGGGGATGTCCTGGCCGTCGCCGGCATGTCGAGTCATAGGACGACCCAAGCCTCAAAACGCAAAGCCTGTCGAAGTTTGATGTGGAGCCGTCTTAGGGCGAATAGCTAAATATCTTAAAGCTGCGTTGGCTGGTAACTGTGCTTCAAGGCTAATATCAGCACGAACGTTCGGTTGAAGGAATGACGTTTCTTGTCTTGGCAGAACAAGCTGTGTCTGAAATGCAGATTTCGTAGTCATGAGCTGGAACGGTAGATTGGGTAGTCGTGCCTTGTTCTGGTGTGTTGAACTGTAGGTGGTCTCCTAAAGAATTTCCAGGAGTTCCGTGTCCTTCATGTAAGTTATTAGTTTTTTTAGTGCCATGTCTGTCACAGCTCGCGTTGCCCGTGGATGCAGAAGGTCCTCCAGGCTATCACTGGAGAGTCCGAGGCGGGAATAGGCGTTATGGAGGGCAGTAATAATAATAATAACTTTATTCACCATATCACATATGGTGGGAGCTGGAGAAAAAAGCTGACAAAGCAGCTTGACGGGTCTCCAGCCCCCTGAACAGGTACACAGCGGGGCCAAGTTACATACAAGCAAGAAAAAAAAAAAAGCAACAGCAAAATAAACAGAAAACATCCACAAAACGCTGTTATGGTAAAACAAAAAGATGACTAACAAACCGTCAACTTCACAAAAAAAAAAAAAAATTGTAGTCGGTGCAGTGTAGGAGGAGGTGCTCGGCGTCAGCAGTTTCCTGGCAGGTTTGGCAATCGGGGCTGAGATCAGGCCTGAAGCGGCCTATCCACGCTGGTGTGAAAGCGCTTCCGGTCCGCAGACGGTGGAGCACCGCGGCAGTGTCACGATCCAACCCTCGTGGGAGACGGGCTGAGAACGTGCCGTCCGCCACTCTCGGGTCCGGATTCTGTCGTGTGATGGTTCGTCTCACCAGAAGCTTGGCATCTGAGAAACGGGGAACTGCAGAAAGCGGACATCCGGGGTTTTTGTGAGCCTGCGCTGCTAGGGAATCGGCGACTTCGTTTCCCCCTGATACCACAATGACTGGGGATCCACTGGAAGATAATCTCGTGGCCTTTCTCCCGGAGCTCGGCTGCATCTTGTGCGACTGACCGCGCCAGAGGAGTAGCCCTTTCTAGCCCCGATAGTAGCCCGAGAGCCGCTCTAGAGTCGCTCAGGACTACCCAGTTGAGCCCCGGTGCGCAGCCTGTCCGAATTCCCCAGAGGGCAAGTCGTATGGCCGCCAGCTCCGCGGTAGTAGAGGATGCCTGATGGGACAGGCGCTCGTGTATACACGTTTGCAAGTCCGGCTTCAGGGCGCTGCCATCTTGCTTGGCTGGGGTGCGCTTGGACGAGTCATAATCCGATTACGAAGCCTTAGCAAGGCTTCGTAATCGGATTATGACTGGTCCAAGCGCACCCCAGACAGGCAAGATGGCAGCTCCCTGAAGCCGGACTTGCAAACGTGTATACTAGGGAGCCTTCATGTGCGCTTTGCTAGGGTGATGCCACCCTTTGTAATACCACTTGCCGACAAACCAGCAGCCATTTTGTTCCTCGGCGATAATTCGTGGGGCTTATAACCCTCCCGGAAACAAGCACCTTATCTCAGAAGTTCGGAGCAGCGTTGTGGAACCCACGAAGGGAGGATTAGCATTTTCCCCCTCGGATGGGATTACCGATGGACACAAAGGCCACTTTCCGGCGCACGGGGGAAACAATGAGAGGAACAAAATGGCGGTGGAAGAGGGTGTGGGAAAGGGAAACAGGCAGTTGGCATCACTCTATGCGAAGCGCACATGAAGGCACTCTAGTGTATACCTACGGCTGCAGCCTCAAAGAAGGCCGCTGCTGTTGCTGTGCCTTCAGATGGGTCTACCGACCCGTCGGTAAAAACGCGTGTCCGCCCATCGTACTCCGCATCCAAGTGACTTTCCGTCAGCTGCCGAGCGGTTACCACTGCTGCGCTCTTCTTGGTCCGCAGCCCTGGTATGCTGATACTAACCCTCAGAGGGTGAGGATCTGCGTGTAGTGCTGGAAGTGGCGCTAGCGGTCCTGGTGTACCCGCGATGTCGCCTAAAGTGCAGAGTTGCGCTCCCAGTTCCGAATCTGTACGTTCGGCGATGCCTATCAAGAGCGTGATGGTAGAGTCGCAGTTGCTCATTCGGATGAGATGTCCGAGCGCTCGTTCTTGCAGAAGGTTTTCAACGGTATTCATACCTGCTTCGGTAAGAGTGTGTCGTGACGATGCCGAACGGGGAACTCCGATGCAAACTCTTAGAGCTACGCGTTGCGCTCTCTCTAGGTTCTCGATCTCATTGCCGCTCAGTCGAATGAGCGGTAAGGCGTAGAGTGGGCGAGCCAGAATGAGACCCTTGTATAGCTGTAGTAGCATTTGTTGTGATGTGCCCCAGGTAGTTCCACCAAGCGCGCGGAGGATATTTGTGTGCGTTCGCATCCTCTGGAGCACCACCTGCGTTGCTGGGCCCCAGGATAGCCTCCAGTCCAAGGTGAGTCCTAGATACGTGACTGTCTTCTCCACTCTCACCGGGACATCTCCGATGAACAGGGTCGGTTGGAACTTTGAGGGTCTTCTTGGTGTGTAGCATAGAGCAACAGTCTTTTCTGCCGATGTTGTCAGACCCAGTTGATGCAAGTGGTACACAGTGTTTGTAAGTGCTCTCTGGAGGGCGCGTGATATCCGTTGCCTACGGTAGCCTGGGGCCGTGGACCAGAGCGCCACGTCGTCCGCATAGACAGCCATGCTTATCGGGAGTGCTGGTTCCTCGCCTAACCTTGCTGCGGCTGGGAGTGATGCAATCGCCAGTGCAAACAGGAGCGGACTAACTACGCTCCCTTGGGGAACGCCATGGTCGACTCGTCGGGGCTTGCTCAGCGCTCCGCCGACCTTTACGCACATGGTGCGTTCAGTGAGGAATGCGCAAATGTAGTTAAGAGGTCGTCCACATACCCCGAAACGACGCAGGGCCGAGATTATGATTCGGTGCGGGAGGGCGTCGAAGGCTTTGCGGACGTCTAGGAATGCGGCCATCGCCGACCAACCTTGTGCTTTGGCCTCCTCCAGCGAGCTGGTGATGTCACCAATTGCGTCCGCGGTGCTCCTGTGGTGGCGGAACCCCGAGAAGCAGTCTGGCAGAGCCCCGGCCGCCTCAAGGTGGTAGACTAGGCGACGTAGCACCATTCGTTCCATCACTTTGCCGAGGCATGATGTCAATGAGATGGGCCTATAGGAGCTTAGTTGGTCTTGGGGTTTCCCGGGTTTCAGTAGTGGTACCGTGGTTGCTTCTCTCCACGCTTCTGGTGTTTTAGAGGTCCTCCACACATGATTGATTAGAGTCAGCATTGCTGGGACAGCCGACTCGTTAACGTTTCGCAATGCTTGGTTGGTGATTCCGTCTGGGCCTGGGGCCGCACGGTGTCTCGGGAGAGCATCGAGAACGTGCTGCAGTTCGTGCAGGGTGAAGTCTTCGTCTGGCTGTTGCATGGGGGTCGCTGTTGGGTGACGGAACTTGCTCCAACCCTGGGGGGGCGGGCTGGCAGCCGGCAGTGGTGGAACCTCAGTAAATGCATCCGCGAGTAGTTCGGCCATCTCTGTTGATTGAAGGTTCATTGCCACGGCCATTCCAAGGACAGGGTTTTGGGGGATTGGGCGACCTGCTAGTGTTCTCGCCATCCGCCAGGCCCGGCTTCCTCCGGCTTCCTCCGGCTGGTTTGTCTAAGGTGGTGCATTTGAGGCGCCATTGTCGGCGTGCTAGTTTTTTACAGTGCCTCCTGAACTTGGCATCCAGTCGCCGGTATGCCAGTACATCTGCCGGATCTCCAGTGGCCCATGACCGTCGCTGGGCGCGACGTCTTTTTGCCCGGAGTTCTAGCCATTTGAGGTCGGGGTTGGGACGCGTTGCTGGCACTCTGACTTCGTGGGTGACCTTTTGGAGGACGCGGGAGAGCGTTTCCGGGGTGAAGGATCGTCCTTCTTCCAGCGCTTCGTCGAGCAGGGTACGGAAGCGATCCCAGTCGACGACGCGGCAAGTCTTCAGAGGAGTTTTTGGCGGCCTTCCGATGACAATAGGTAGATGATCACTTCCCCAGCTGTCCGCCTGAGGAGTTGCATTGAGGCGTAGGGCCCAAGTCGTGAAAGTCAGATCAATTACGCTTCCCGTCACTCCAGGCCGTACAAATGTCGGGTTCCCACTTGTAATATTTCTGAGGTCGAGCCTATCTAGCATTGCCTGTAGCTCTCGACCTCGCCGAGAGTCCTTTCTGTCCCCCCAGGACTGTGAATGGGCATTGAAGTCGCCGGCAATTATAACCTCTCCCTTGGCCTGTGCGCGAATGTCCGCGAGTACATGGACGTCCCAAGGTAGATTAGGGGCCACGTATGCCGAGACGATCGTCAGGTAACGGTCTCCAAATTCCAATTTTACTGCCACAAAATCTGCTCCTTCACTGCAAAGATCGCTGAGGTCTATCTCTATCTGTCGTAGGTTTCGTCGAACTAGGAGGGCTGCTCGCGGTGTCACGCCCGCCACCAGAGGCCTGCTGCAGTAAACTACGTGACCCGCAATGCGTATGCTGCCGGCTGGCATTCTGGGTTCCTGGAAAGCCACAGCATCGTAGGCGTAGTGTACAAGGTGGTCGCGTAGCTCTGGGAGTCTCGTTCTCAAGCCGTTACAGTTCCACTGGAGGGCGGAACAGGTGAGAGGCTGGGGGCGGGCTGTAGGTCTTCTACTAGTGTCCCCAATCGTGGATGTCTGTGGATTGGTAGTTAAAGCTTTCTCTTAGAAGGATTGATACCCGAGATTGGTCTTTGGGTCGGGCTTCATTGTTGTAGTAGAAAAAAGAAGAAGAAAATATCTGTACCTCTAGAGGAAAAATGTTAGATTTTTGTATCACTGCAGTCCGTCTCGCCTGTAAGAGCTCAGGCAAACGAGTTTGAAGGTTATTTATATTCCTCTCAGGTATGAATGAATGTTTTTGGTGACGAACGCGCGTAAGTTGCTTGCTGCACTGGTTCCCTCCCGGTTTCACAGTGATCTCACAAGTGGAAGTATCATTTGAAGAAATGCAAGTATGCAACGGGACCATTCCGAATTCACTGTTGCTAGCAGCGTGCAAGCCATGTTAGTTGCTGCCTTAAGAAGAGGAATCCAACCCTGGCTTGGTGGTGTTGTTCTTGGTGGTGGTGGACGGGACCTCTCCGAAGAACGTTGGTGGTTGGCACCTTTGGACACTGTGGCCTCAGCAGTGGTTTCTTATGGTCTTTCGTCTGAATTCTGCCCATTGTTGGTAATGCCTGCCCTTGGCTTGCCTTTTCCCTGTCCCTTTGAAATAGAAGCGTATGTGTCTTGGTTCTGTCCCTGCTTCCCGGCTTCCCCGGCCGCAGACATCTGGGGAAGTGGAGGAAACTCATCGCTGCCCTTTGTTGGGTTCGGAGCGTTCGGCTCTTGTAAGGCGACTTTGGCGGTGCGAAAGTCGACCGCGTGATGTCTAGCATAGTTGCGAGTTTTCCTTTCTTTCCTCCATTTTGGGCAAGATGGAGATTTGGCAGAATGGGCTTCACCACAGTTTACACACTTCTCTTGTGCGGTACAGGATTCGGTATCTGGATGAGTGCCACTGCAACGGTTGCAGATAGGAGCGTTTTTGCAGGATGCCTCGCGATGCCCGTAGCGACAGCATTTGCGGCACTGTATAGGGCGCTCTTTGAACAGGGTCACGGGATGACGCACAAGGCCAAGGTAGACAAAATTTGGTAGTGCTGTACCGCAGAAGGAGATCTTCATTGCTGAGCTCTGCCCAAGTCGACGAAGTCTTGCTACCCTATTTTCCGGAGATCTTAAATGCTCCCAGACATCTGCTTCGGACAGCGCGGTGTCCACTTCTGTGATTACGCCTACAGCGTAATGCCGAGGAAGTGGTTCGTAAGCTCTTACTGGAATCCCACATAGTTTCTTGCAGTCTAGAAGAGCACGCGTCGTCTGTCCATTCCTTGTATCGACTGCTATGAGGTTCAGCCGTCTCTTGTACCTTATTTCTATGATGCACTCTGGGCAGAGTAAGTTCAGAGCATCGGATACTTTTAGACTGCTCAATGACGTAATTAGAGTGTCTTCGGCAGCTGGTACAAAGATAACCGTAAGACCTTCTGTCATTAGGGTGCCTGTGCGGATTGTGCCCGTGCTGTTGCTTGAATTCGAGCTAGGTTTTTTCCGCTTTTTTTATGTCTTAGCTGGGGTCCAGCCTTCGTCATCGATGTCGGACATTTCCATGTCATTAGGGGGAATTATCACCCGCCGCTGGGATGTGGTAGCACCCTGATCCTCTAGAGTGGGTCCCACAGCAGGATTTCCAGTCAGGCCGTTGTTATCAGCTTCTGATGCGATATTGAGTCACCGCATACGGAGGAAGGCAGACTGTACCTTTCGGTGGTGGCCTTGTGATTCGAATGCATTGAAGATGACTTGAGGGACATGGCGAGGTCGATTCACTTGCACTGGGAAAGACCCAGTGCGGGGATACCCGCCAGTTTATGACCGGATCAGCGTTCTTCAATCTTGATTCAATTTCTGGCTATTAAGGCGGCTGATAACAATAAATATTCGGTTTCAACCGAACGAGGCTAGAAAAGTGCAACCTTCTTAGAGACACTTCGTCTTCCTCCCGGCACATGCAGTACCGCTCTGTGGAGCATTTTGCACGAACGTCTCCAAACTTGCATGAAGAAATGCTAGGCTGTCAATAGGAAGTATTCACTGGCGGCCATAGCTGTGTGCGCGACTGCTGAGCGCGTGCCGATGGCAAGCTTGCACAGTTCTTCTGTAACGTGCATTCCGCACTCTCAAGATTGCCGGTCTTAGCAGCCTGTTAATGTGGGCTCGTTCTGAGCATGCGCTCTAAACAGCACCCACAAATATGGCGCCCAGTGAATACTCCTCATAAGGCGAAGGTTGCCTATCTCTAACAAATTAAAATTCTGACACGAGTTTCCGAGTACGTTAATATCTTTGGACCCGAACAAATTAAGCTTTCCTAGAAAGAAGCTGAAATCGTAGGAATGGTTATGCTCTATCAGTGGAACGGTACGTTTGTTGATTCGATGGTTTAGGTTACACTGGGAGTAAAGCTACCCAGTGTGTAAAACTGTGTATCGGCTCGCCTCAGCGTCTCCCAAGAGGACTTGGACATAATAAAAGCTTCCATGCAAGCGCCCTTGTAGTTTTTTGTGTTTTCTTTATATTTTGACGTTGACATTTTTTTTATTAATTGTGCGTCGTTTATATTCATTGCTTGTCAGAGACGTTAATGTCAAAACCTTCCTCCGTCATTATAGCAGACGGAACGCACGTAGAGCGTTATGTAGGCCTTTATATCTCCTCGCGTTCGTATGTTAATTCTTACTCTTACTCGGTTTCCTTGTATAAGACACAATGACAACGAGGCGTGACAAACGCCTAAAAGGGGTGGCGCGCACACACAATTCCATTGAAAAACAATTAAGCCCGTTTAAAGAAAGAACCTCAAGTATGAATGTAGTTTTAACGCTTAGTTACGTGTAGTGTCATTCAACATGCTGTGCTTCAAGCGGTTGTTTTTAGTCCAAAATTCTACATTTTGTTTATTTGTTGCGCAGCAATATATACTGTCAGGAAGAAAGAAGCGGGGCTCAGACGGCAGTGCGCGTGCTGAGCTCTCTTGGATCGGCATCGAACGGTCAACATCGACGCACCATCGTAATCAAACTTCATTCATTGTATTAGACCCATTCATCCATCCAGAGCGTTAAAATATTTTAACCGTCCTCGTTACACCCCTCGTGATCTGCAAGCCTAATGAAACATATATCATGACATAACGATCACCAACTCGCCCTGCAGCTTACCGTCTTACTGCCGTTCATTTCTTGCACGTCAGGCTCTTCATCCTCATTGTGGGTCAGCGCCTGTTATATGCCGGGAGGTACTTACCCCGCGCGTTATCTTCTCACACCCGTCACGAACGGCAAAGCGAGTTTCCAAACGCGTCGTGTCGATCTGTATATTTTTCACCGTTTGGCCAAAAGATAACTCTTGAACTGTGCGGGGATCGGTGTCCAAGCGTGTTAACGCAACGTAGTTCGGAGCGTCTGGGGCGAAAGCTCGCACTCCAGAACCATGCAGGGGTCCTGGGTTCGATCCCCATCCCTGCCCGTTTCGATCTGGATGAGCATTGTATACCGTCGTGTGATCGTGGATCACCACTGCCTGGTACATGTTAAAGACCCCCTGCAGAATAGCGGTTGTACTGCACTGGTAAATTTCTTATCTACAGCTAAAAAGACAAGTCACCCATGGAGACTAACTTTCGGCTGTCTAAAGATACATGCAAGGCAATTTAAACTTTGCGCCAGTGGTAAGTTATAGCGAACAATATTATATTACACATAAGGCAGAATAGTAAACTTCAACAGATCGGGTGGCATTTTGCTCAAACACCTGATTTTACATATCATAAACGAGCTGTGAATCTTGGTTTCACTACCTACCCTTATACAGAAACGCCTTTTTTTATATTGTAAAAAACAAAAAAATTATGCAAACACGTAAATTTGTTTTTGCGTAAAAATTCGTCGAAGGTGAACTGGGACACAGTTTTTACAGGACGCGAATGGAAACGCTCGAAGTGAAAAAAGAACGAGGTCAGGAGAAAAATATGAGAAACCGCTCAAGCGCGATAACTTGCAGAATAAGTTCAAAACCAAAACGAGCGTGAAGTTCGTAGCCAACCGGAAACGAAATCCTTCAACAGAGGAGAGGAGGTCTTGCGGAACCTGGCATTTCCACGTTTTCTGTGCACCCTTTGAAAGGGAAAAGGTCGAGATTCCTGTAATTTCACCTTCACACATGGCCGACAACCGCTCCGTTTCCTCTTCTTTCCGACCATGGCTTCAGTCTTGTGTGAACGCGATCAAACAACAGAAGAAATAAATCGAAGAATCACTGTTTTCACATGGTATTAAAAGCGGATATATATATATATAAATATATATATATATATATATATATATATTTTTTTTTTTTTTAATTTTTCTATGACGCAAACGAGTCTTAAAAAAATAAGGGAAAAACTTTCAGCCTTTCCGCTCTGGTGAAAAGGAAGACCAGCGAAGCTGTTCTATGGTGGGATGACGTCAAGGACGACGTCTAGGGCGATGTTAAGGACGACCTCGAGGACAACGTCTCGACCTGAAGGATGACTTCTAGGACAACCTCGCGGACAACCTCTCGGATGACCTCAAGGACGATGTCAACGACCACCTCTAAAGGCCCGTTCACACACTTGCGACTGACTTCGACCGAGATAGACCAGACCGGTTTTTAATCCTCTTGCGACTTCTTAGGACCAGGCGCGCTGCTGCGGAGCTGGTCCTAAGAAGTCGCAAGAGGATTAAAAACCGGTCTTGTCTCTCTCAGTCGTACTCGGTTGCAAGAGTGTGAACGGGCCTTTAGAGGACGCCTAGAGAAATTCAGCCTTTCCACTTTGGTGAAAACCAGAGTGGAAAGGCTGGAAAGGTTGCCGCCGTCGCTCATAGATGGCGGTAGCTGTCTGGAGTTTTGTGTCGACACGCCGCTTGTCCACGGACACGATACTGGGAAAACTAGCCCTTAACAGCTCCGCTATAGGCAACCTGCAATGCTGTTTGGTTTGGCGCTGTCTAGCGACTGAAGCAAGAAACATTGGGTCTGCCTTGGAGTGGCGGCTGCTGTCTTCAAATTTGAGCTATTGCTCTGGTGGCGCCGCTTAGCCTAGTGTCTCAAGCAAGAAATACTGGGTATCCCAAGAAGCCGTGATCGCGTAACATGCCAGTACGGCGGAAGCTACGGCTATGGCGGGCCGATCGGAACGTGACCACGCATCACCGAAGTGCGCTTTTACTGCGAAGAAGAATCAGGCTTTTCGCTGCGATGCTCCAATATGTATGCGTTGCACTCGTATATTTCACACATTTCGAAGCCGTCGGCACGCAATGTGGGGCTTATCGTTCACCCCTTGCAAAGTTACAAAGAGACAGGGTATAACCGTGGGCTCTCACTCTGCCGGCACCGCCTGGCTGATGCCGGCTGCGGCTATAACTCGCAGCGGATGTCAGTGGCGTATAATGCCTTCAGTCGCAGAAGCACTTAAGGTCGTCTCGCCATATGACTAAGCAAAGTCAAAGCTGGTGGTTATCAGTGCCAGTCACGATCGAGTTAGAAACCACGTGATTTTACTTTGACGTTCGCACCAGTGCGTCGAGGCGCGTGAACTTGGTGAGTGATAGTTTAGCTAAGTTGCAGAACTATAAATGGCTTGGGAGGTATGGAAAAGCTGCAACAAAGCATAAATTTGTGACTCGATCCGTAAAAAATTAAAGAAAGAGAGAACTTCTACAAAAGCAATGCAAGTTAGCTTTAATGGCCCGCATTTGATTGTTCCGCAAGATGCCTTGTTTTCTTGATTTATAAAAGCTATCAATGTCCTACAAATCACAAGACTGCTAGCGTGAACAAGAGACTGCTAGTTTTGTTTTCTGTATTTTTTTACGTCTGTAAGGCCGTTGCCAAAACTAATAGTGCGCTCTGCAAAACATAAAAATGTTAGCTTGACTTTATTCTGGTAAACTTGGTGAGCACAAAAATGTGCCTTGCGTCCATTGTGCCTTTGTTATGCATATATGGTATCAGTTGCATGTTTGCGTGGTTATGAAGTGCTATACTTCGTCTCACCAACGGACCGCCAGATCCAATCACGAGCCACTTAGAAATTGCGTGGTATTTCGCTTCGGTGCCGGTGCCCGCGTCTCGGATCACTGATGGGGTGGCCGGACAGTGGTTCGAATCGAATAGCACCGAGTACTCATCTGACACTGCAAAGAAAGCCACAACATACAGGCTCTTTGCAGTGTCGCAGCTCTAGGAATAATGCAGCGCTTTTTGATTCGGAGCATTATTCGTCCGCCCCTAGTCAATGTTAAGCATGCCATACTTTAGCGTGGAACGCGACTGGACCTGGGGGTGGCCCGTGGCTTTGGCTTTTAGTCCAGCGTAAGATGAGACAAGGCATATAGTCTTTTCGGATGCGTCGCAATAACGATGCTCTCTCGTCGCCCTGTTTATTATTTTTTTTAACGACAAAGATATTTTTAAATTGGGTACTTTGACTGCTCTATATGGTACGTGTTGAGAACGGTGTTCAGCACGTACATCTTGCAAGTATCAATGTGCGCCTTTGTTTTATTTATTCGGAGTGTTCTATGAGCCATTCACGGGTCCAGGTTCGGCGCGCTCCGATCGGCACTCTTCAGCCATGAAATGCCTGATATTGCTTCGACCAGCGTTTAGCGCTATCGCCTGCAATGAAGCTCGATCGCTCGCTCACTCAAACGGGTTTTGAACAACTCCCAACCCTATAAATCATCCCGTGTTAGAAGGAACAATTCCATCTCTAACGTGCAGTATATTTAAGGAACTCCTTGATCTGGACATGCATATAAAACTGTCCCATTATTTAGATACGTACGCTCTGGTGTTTCAGCATTGTTCTGAAGACTTGCTTGTAATTCCCAATGACGTTGCAGACTATTTCGCTTCAATTTGAAAGGATACTTAGATTTTTTTTTCGTCATAGTTGAGACAGAGCTATTACCCGTTTTCTTTCGCTACGTTACGAAAAGTCACCGGAAAATTTGAGCTTCGTAAGGCTTGTTCACACAGACCCGTTTTCTTACGTTGCGTTACGAAAGCTTATGTCCAAGTCACTGGGAAATCAGTGCTTCGTATTAAGCGTGGCTACCAATTCAACGAGATAGCCCGGCACGCGACAGTATGTTTCGCTGGCGACGAGCTAGGACGGCGAGTTACCGTGGCAACCAAGGACACAAGGCTCATCGTAACGTAACATAAGGAGATGAGCCATCTCCTTGAATTAGTAGCCACACTTAATACGAAGCACAGATTTCCCGGTGACTTTTCGTAACGTAACGTAAGAAAACGGGTCTGTGTGAATCAGCCTTTAAAGGAGCGGTGCAACGATATTCAATTGGAATGTTTTTTCACTTTACACGAGCTTACTGGCACTAGCGGTACTCAAGGATACTCGCACGCAACGCCACTGGCCAAGAAACTCCTTTGTTGCGGTGTAATAGACCCTTTCCGAAATTCAGTCTGGCCACTTTGATCACTATCATCATCTGTGGAACGGCATCTGTGCCATACCAATGGCGGCCTTCTAGTGACTGATAAAGGAAGACGTTGAAGATGCTCCTAAGCGGATATTGCGAGGCCTGTACATTCGGGGGCCAGTACGACGCAACGTAGGAACTGAACACAAGAGCTATACGTAAGCGTTTATTTCTAATAACTCAGATTCAGTCAATCTGTGGGCGGCACACAGTCGGCTTTAAATCACTTTGATGTATAGAATTTTCTCGAGGCATCTGAGTGGGTTTGAGCTTTATTCTGAATGCAGGTTCTTGGTCACCATCGAACTGAAAGTGATCGAGAAAGCACTCACACTGAACGATTCCTCGCGTGCCGTTGACTTGCGAAAGTGACGGTGCCGATACAAGTTCATTTCCGCCATTTATATGGCAATACCTAAACTGCTTTACGAACCACCAGATGGCACTGAATTTCGGAAAGGGTCTATTTCAAAGACAAAAGCGATCATTTTCATTCAATCTCTCCTTTGCAAAATTTCATGACGTAACGTGGGGATCGTAGTACACCCCAATGACGATATTTGAATGCGGTTCATAGATTGGACCCGAGCATTGCGTGGGCACTCGATTTGGGCTCGTGATAATTACTAGCTCGAGAAGCATTCGGGTAGCGGCCTGTGTCCAATCGCTGCAACGACGACAATAGCCGAGCCATAACAATGTCTGGAAATCTGCGCGTGTCCTGTGCTTTGCCAACCCCAGCGCGTGGCTATGATCAACATTGGCGGCATATAATCGGCTCCAGATCACGTGGCCGCTTGTTCTGGCTGCGAGTTGAGAGGGTGAAACCTGCTCGTTTTTCTTTAATTTTTTTTCTGTGGCTTCTACTACGTGGGGTGAAACACGAACGCGTGGTTCATTTCATTAACGTTAGGGATCCGTTCTAAGCGCGGCCCGCGGGCCACCCGAGTGCAATGAGCATCCACACGGCGGACCAAAAGAGCAGACGACAGTGTGAACGGTCAACATAAAGGTACCTTTAACATAGGTCCCTTTGCTATCGGCGAGTCAGCCCGTGCTCTTGGGTCGCGAGCACACGCCACGCGCGGAAGATTGTTGATTGATTGGCCGCAGAGAATTAAGGTCCCTTAGCTAAAGGTGCCTTTAAGGTGTATCCACACGACGGACCAAATTGCTGTTTCGGTCCGCGGGCCGCGCATCACGTGATCTTACGTCACCGTTCTTTGAGGTCCGCCGGCGGTCCGCGGCCCGCGCTTCTGAGAAATGCAAAGCGACTTTCTCGCCCGGACCTTGGCGGCGGACCGCGGCGTTTTTAGTATAATTGAAGCGCTAAGTCTGGCAACAAGCTGACTTTGGTTGTTTGGATTGGAATCCAAATCCAAAGTCGCTTTCTTTTGGCGCCAACTGCTGAAGACGAAGAAGACGAACCTTTTGTTGTGTGACGATGCAACTTTTTACTTCATCGCGCTCATGGAGCAATCCCCGCTCCGTGAGACAATAGTCGCGACGACTACCCAAATAATCATCTAAAGATGTCCCCATGAATTTTTCGGTTCACTTAAGTCCTCCTCGTTCTCAATGGTCAACGCCAGGGCCACCGCGGCCAAACGTCTCTTTCGTTCAACCTCCATCTTGGCTCCTCACAAATAGCCTCAAAGCAGCTCGCTGCATGCGTTTGGCGGAGCTGTGAGGTCGAGGGTTAGACCGGCCCGTTCGCTCTGTCGTCTGCTCTTTTGGTCCGCCGTGTGGATGCTCATTGTAGCCGGGCGGCCCGCGGGCCGCGCATCATGTGATCAATCGGTCCGCGGCCCGGTCCGCGTGTGAATGACCGTATAACCCTCGACCTCACAGCTCTGCCAAACGCATGCAGCGAGCTACTTTGAGGCTATTTGTAAGGAGCCAAGATGGAGGTTCAACAAAAGAGACGTTTGGCCGCGGTGGCCAAACGTCTCTTTTGAGGACGAGGAGGACTTCATTGAACCAAAAAGGGCACGCTGGGTGAAGCCCTGGATGTGCAGGAAAGATCTTGGTCTGCATAGTCAACTCTTTTCGGACCTGTTGGCTTCGGACCCCGACGAGTACCGCCGGCTTCTACGCGTCAGCGAGGAGCAGTTTCTACAGCTCCTGGCGCGCGTTGGGCAAAGAATCGAGCGGCAAGACACAGTGATGCGCCGTGCCATTCCGCCTACAACAAGACTGCAAGTCACTCTTCGATACGTTGCGACCGGTAAGTAATGTGAATGAAGTCAATGTAAAGTCCGGGTAAACACATCTCTGTTCCGAGCCACAAAAACGACATGACACCGGGACAATTGTGTTCGCATTACAGAGCGTGACAGACAATGCAACGAGCACCTTTGTCAATCAATCATGTGTTACGGTCGTCCCGGTGTCATGTCGTTCCTGTCGCTTCCATTTTACGGAAGAGAGTCACCACTCCCTCAGCAGACAGTTCAGACTTGGCCACTCCAGCGTGAACGACCTAATCGCAGAGACATGCACAGCTCTCTATGAAGAAATAAAACACGACTGTTTGCAAACACCGAAGACTGAAGATGATTGGCAGGCTGTTCAGAGAAAATTGGCAATATCCAAATTGTGTCGGGGCTATGGACGGCAAACACGTGCGCATCACAAAACCACCAAAATCGGGCTCTATTTACTACAATCATTTAAAAACCTATAGCATCGTTTTGTTCGCTGTCGTCGACGCAAATTACTGATTCATATACATTGACGTCGGTGCGCCAGGCTCCAAAGGAGATGCAGGTGTTTGGCAGACAACACCTTTGCAACGAGCCATTTCAAACAACACAGTAGATCTGCCAAAGGCGGTGAAAGTGGCTACTGCTCCGGACTTGCTCCTGCCGCCAGTCTTTGTGGCCGACGACGCATTCCCCATCGGCAGGAACATAATGAAGCCCTTTGGAGGCACCCCACTCTCGGATGACCAGAAGGTATTCTGTTACAGGTAAATTTCTGTTCGTATTATTGAATGCATAGTGTTATTTAACCAAGGCAGTTGCCCACATATTGCATGGTGTACGAAAGCACTTACCAGCAAGCATTGATTTACATTGGGTACAGCAGTGTCGCACATAACTAGTACTGGCACAATTGGTACGAATGAGTAAATAGTATCCAAAATTATTTTAAGAGTTTGATTGCATAAAACTATGAGGAGTATCCAAAAGAATTTATAAGGGTTCACGACATCATGCAGTGCAAAAGTCCAATCTTTGATAGCTTAGAAAAAGGCTACATAAATATCAATTCGTGGAGCTATCGTCCTATATGATTTGGGTGGCTGCTACTGCCGGCATAAGAATATTTTAAGTTACCACCATCAGTCTATGTCACATAGTTTACGTAGAATTTTAAGGACTTTGTTGATACGTCTAGTGGTAAAATTAACCTTCGCTCTCTCCTATGAAGCTTTTCAATTTCATCAAGGTCTGGCATCTCACCAAATGTTTGCCTTTTTGCAGGTTGCCCCGAGCCCGACGCGTGGTTGAGAACGCTTTCGGAATTTTGGCTAAGCGTTTCCGCTGCCTGCATACTGTTATTGGTGCCACACCTGAAAGAACTGCTGCGGTTGTGAAGGCAACTTGTCTACTGCACAACTTCTTGTGCAACGATGCGGAAGCCACTACCGAAGCAACCAGTCAAGGAAGAGGACAATCTACTGGAACCTTCTTTGGGTTCCCTCCACCACGTGGGCGCCTAAATCAGTTTGGTGCTGCTCTGCGCGACCAAATGTGCACATACTTCAATGGCAGAGGTGCTGCGCCATGGCAGCGAGAAACGGCCTATGTTGATATGGACATCGGCAGAGACAAACAAAAGAAGTCAAGGAAGTGACATCGTAATTCGGCTTCACGGTGTCACGTGACCGTCTCAGTGGGTGTGTTGCTGCTGTGCGTGAGGACAGGTGCTGTGCTGGGGCAGCAATAGGCTGTATACATTGATAAGAACCACCACATAAACACAAATTGTAAATTAAATAACAAACTGAGCACGTCTTCCTTTATTTACTCCGAAACATATTTTCCGATCACATCAAGTATTTCTCTTTGGCACATAATGAGCTTTTCTCTGCTCAATGACCTAGTGAGAGCTGCCACAGTCTTAGCTAAATGTGCTGCGGCATCATTTGCTTCAGGCGGCAGTTGAACAGCACATGCAATTTTTTCAAGAACAGCTTGCCTCTGAGCCCATATATCATTTGACAACACAGAGGATTTGGGCTGCCTTGACCGCTTAGAGCTCTGCCGCTGAACTCCGCTGGGCCCAGGAGAGGGCGGCTGGCTACTCGTTGAGTCTTGCTCATTGTACTCCGAGCTTTCGTCTCGGACTGTGGTCGGCGTGGACGGCTCAATTCATTTTTCAGTTTGTAATGTGACGGCACAGTAGTAACGTTACATATGAAGCGGTGACTTAAGTTTCACTAATCTCTCATTCTCTATTTCTCTTTTCGCAGTAACGAAACATAATATTTGAAGAAAAAAACCCGAGACAGGGGGAACGGCGAAGGACGCTGGAACACGCAAGGTCTCAAGCACAGCTGTGTTGGAGATATTGTGTGTTACAGTGGCGTACGCAGGATCTTATCTCGGGGGAGAAAAAGTTCCCAAGATAGGGAGAGAACAAAGATCAGAAGGAAGAAAAGTATTTTAATGTTGTTTTGTGTTTGTAGAAAACTGCATTCCTCAGCTAATTAATTCAAATAAAGCGGTCGTATTGCCTTTGGGATGATTATTTCTTTACTTCTTAAGGGAGTGAATGCCTATAGTTATTGACGCCAAAGTTTGCATGTGTACAAGCACGAAGAGCATGCAAAACAAATAAACGATGAATAATACCTTCTCCGGGGATTATTTATTGTTTATTTTTGTCCAGGTCGGCTGCACCCCTGCAGTAAGTGCATTAATTTTTATCCCTGTTTTCTACTCATTTTTACTAGATAGCAGGCTGATATGATAATGTAATTACGGTTTCTGTGTGTTCGTCGAACACGTCGCTGAAGGAGCGATGGGCAGACCGCGGCACAGCGTCCGGGAACCGCATAACCCGGAAGAAGCGCCACTTCCCCGTGTACAACATGTCCTCCGAGCCTTGGCCCCTCTTTGTTTTTGTCGTCTCCTGCTTCTCCTTCCGATATTTCCTCCGTTTGTTGCTAAATATCGTCTTTAATAAGTCTGTAATAATAAATAATAATAATAATAATAATAATAATAAGTAATAATAACCTTCCTGTCTTTTGCAGGGAGTTAGGACTTATAACTGTCTACTACAGTTCATGTCAAGGTTCTTCGTCATTTGTTCATGTGGGATTCTCCCTTTTCGATAGAGCGTGAACCTTGGTAGTGTTCTAGTTTATATTTACTTGTATGCACCAGAGTGATTGTGGTTGTTTCGGGGCACGTAAAACAAAGAATAATATTATTAATATTATACTTTTTAAGGTAATGGCCGGATGGCACAACGCTCTTCGCAATATTATATTTGGAGAACCGCTTACGATAAAAAGTGCCGTTATTCTGCCTTATCGCGGCACCTGTGAGACCTCTGCTCTACTTCTTTTCCTGTTGCGCATTTCGAAGGTATATCAACGCTTCAACCGTAGGGCAGAAAATTCGAACGTAGTGTATACATACCCACGCTGTAGGGAGCGTACGCGGGCCAAGCTTCGGTCATCGCATGGGCGATGTTCTGCCACAGGGACATCTTTAAACGAGTAGTTGAGTAGTCGTCGCGACTACTGTCCCACAGAGCGGGGAATTGCTCCACGAGAGATGAAGTAAGAAGTTGCGTCATCGCACCATGCCGCCATCGTCGGACAACAAAAGAACGTTCGTCTTCTTCGTCTTCAACAGTTGGCGCCAAAAGAAAACCACCTTTGGATTTTGATTCCAACCCAAAGGACCCAAACAACAAAAGACAGCTTGTTGCCAGACTACAAAAACAACGCATTTAATGCCATTAGTCATTAGTCTGCCTTCAATGCGTCTTTAAGCTTAAATTGTTTTCTCTATTTACCTTAGAACATTCCATAGAGAGCTCATCTGCTTTTTAAGATGAATCCGTTGTTCAAAGCTGTTAAGTTGATATTTTATGGCCTTTGATTAACTTGTTCACTTGTCATGCAACTATAGTATATATTCTATTTTACAGTTATGTATCTAAATTGCATACTATCACGAGGTCCCATAACCAGTCCTTCGAGCTATGGGACTTTGGCGCGCACACAAAAAAAAAAAATGTTACATGATCTTTATCTTCTTAGGCAGGCCTCCCTGACGTCAAAAGCCACTTCTAACCTGATTGGTCCATCGATCACGTAACGACAGCTACGTGTCCTCTGGACAGCTAACCCTGTCTCTGCTCTTGACTGGGCGTACAATCACCGTCATCACAATTCACGTCTGTGCAAACGGCGAGAGAAAATAGTGTGTACACACAAACATGCACAAGGGCGGCACCAAGATAATATTCTAAAGCATCGGATTCTGTCTATCTCTCCTCCGCAAAGTCTGTTCACGTCGTGGAGATTACCCCAGGGTGATGGCACTGCGTGACACTGAATGAAACTTACACAAAAATTCGAAGTGACATGTATTATGGTGGATGTGGTAATAGTAAGTTGACGATCTGCTACTAACAACTGACCTAGTAAAGTGGTCGGAGAAGCGTAGTGGCTAGTTTCGAGCTGATCGTTGATTAATTTTCGCCGTCGAGCAATCTAATGAAATACTTTCTGATCGTCTCATTGAAAACACATTTGTTTTTCTGTATGATCTGTCCAATAAACATATCAGAACTTACTTAGATTTATAAGGCTATATAAGTTCTTATTTAATTGTTCTCATAATATTTTTATTTGTTATTTTCGTATAATTTTTTATCCCACTAGAGCAGGAGTGATCCGTAACTTTAGTCATCGATGACTTATTGTGGTAACGCCATATGAATAGTGATTTAGTGATGCGCAGTCAAGGTCCGTGACCTCTGCTACGATCGTTCCCCTCTGGTTTGCGACAAGTCGCAAAGGTTGAACACGTGATCGAGCCAACGGCCTCTGGATCGCCCCTACGCTTTACCGTAACCGCGCCAAACCGACACTGCCTATAAACAACGAAGCCTGGTGCTCGATTTTCGGCGTCATCCAAAGGACAACGCGGGGCGCTGGTTGGACATGAGTAACGCGTCATTGTTCGGCTGGCACTCGGTGTCCAATCCGTGACAACGCGACTCCAGGCCGAACACTGACGTAGTACTCGTGTCTAAGCTGTACAACCGCTCCGCTGCGTTTCCGTACTCCAGAGAAAAGAGCGACTTTTGGAACCGAGCCACGTCAACAAGTACGCAGATACGCTTCGTGCGTTTCGGATACATCTATTGTCTCTCGGTCTCTTGTATCAAGATTGGCGAAGCTTGATTTAGCTTTGCGACGCAGCCAGATAAAGGGGCACCGGACAAAAAGCTCACCGGCCATGAGCCGACATGAGAAAAGCTTACCAATTCGACTGACGGACTTGGCATAAGACCGCTGTTTGAAAACCCGTAGAAAAAGCTCACCTGATCAAAGACAGTGACAGGCTGAGGCTAGTGCGGAACCGACAATGATCGTTTTCAGACCGATCATCAAAACGAAGGTGTCGAACTAACAGGAATAGCATCCAGGCACGGCGGCTTAGAAGTTTTGAAGGAACGGTTAGTGCAATATTATGCTATCGCACGAACATCTGCAGTGCTAACAAAAGCGCGGGCGCACTTTGGATGAGGCCTTTTATGCCGACTTTTCGTGCAAACAAGGCATTCTGCTGAGCCATGGCCCACGCGCCCGCGCCTTTGTCTGCACTGTAGACATTTGTTTCTTTGTTTTTTTTCTCCACTGAAAGGGTGACCACCATCAATGTTACGAATACATGAAAGGATAAATGACACAACACTAAAAAGTCCCTAAAAAGTGTCGTTTACCCGCAGTCTTGTTTTTTTTTTAACCATGTGCAATGTACACCAGCTCGTTTGCGCCCTTACTTTTTGTTCATTAATCCTAAAGGATAAAACATCGAGGACGGGGACGGAAACAGAACTTCTTTACTTCAGCAACAACATAGAATAACACCAAATATACAACCCCCCCCCCCCCCAAAAAAAAAAAGAAAAGAAAAAAAAAAGTTTTAACGCTTTAGAAGGGGGGAAAAGGAAAAATTGGTGAAGGAATTACAATAAATTAAAACGTTTCAAAAGCACTAGCGTCACGACGAGATATCAACGATAACACCAGAGATTACTGATATCTCGTCGTGACGCTAGTAATTTTTAAACATTTATATTTAAAGTAAATTTACCTTTCCTTCAGCAATTTCTTCCGTCGAGAACGTTAAAACCTTTGAGGATCAGTTTTATATTTTGTGTCATTCTATGTTGTTGCTAAATGAGAAAAGTTATGTTTCCGTCCCCGTTCTCCATGTTTTATCCTTTCATGTATGCGCATCTATTCACCAAATGCTCGTTTTCAATATAGTTACCACCAATGTTGTTTGATGGGGTTTTGAAAAGGGTCTATAGGCAACCTGCAATGCTGTTTGGTTTGGCGCTATCTAGCGACTGAAGCAAGAAACATTGGGTATGCCTGGGAGGGGCGGCTGCATCGTTCAAACGTGAGCTATTACTCTGGTGGCGCCGCTTAGACCAGTGTCTGAAGCAAGAAATACTGGGTGGGCCAGGAAACAGTGATCGCATAACTTGTTAGTACGGCGGAAGCTACGACCCCGACGGGCCAATCGGAACTTGATTCACTCAGTATCACCGGAGTGCGCTTTACTGCGAAGATGTATCGGTATTTTCGCTGCGTCATGCTTCAATATAAGCCGGCGGCACGCAATCTGGGGCTTATCATTCACCCTTTGCCAAGTTACAACGAAACATGGTACCACCGTGGGCTCTCACTCTGCTGGCGCCGCCTGGCGCTTGCCGGCTGGCTACTTAATGGTTTCAATGCCATGCCATTTAGACGGCACACTAAGGGATGCCGGTAACGTAAGGGCGGTAAATAAGAGTTGTTTAGATGTCACGGCCAAGGATAAAGCGATTATATCCCGTAACGATTTGACAGATTAGCCGCCTCCGAGGCTATCAGCCGTAACCGGCTTCCGTAAGCTTTCTTCACTTTGAATCGCGTTTTAAATGAACATCACAATAAGCTCTAATTGGTTGTTTTCTTTTCCGTCATTCTTGCGTCATCATGTGCGACGCCATCGCATTGAGAGGGCCAGCCTGAGTATTAAGTGGTTTAATAAAACACCAAAAACGTAAAATCTCTTCTTTTTTTTCTTTTTTTTTTCTGACAGGGTTTGGAAAACGTTTTACGGAGTTGAAAGTTGGTACAGTGACTGACAGCTTGGAAACGAAGAGCGGGGCGAATCCAGAAATATATTATTATTGGCATACTGCAGTCTTGTACATGTTAGTAAAAAAAAGTAATCGTTTACAATTACAGTTACTGTTGCTTAAAGCGTATTTAAATAGATTAACAAGCACTAAAATTACCCATAACCCAATGCTGTTCTTACCCTCCACTTTCTGATGGCGTCCTTTTTTCTTCCAAGTTTCCTACCGAGGAAACCATACCCCGCGGGGGGCACCATCGTTCGTGGGTGTTTTGGTGAGTGCCGTCGCCACGGGCCCTCGAGCCGTGTGGGTTCCACGCGTAGATGTGCGTGGCTTTCCCGTGTCCGGGGAAAAGGGCATCCAGGGGCCTTATACGCTACACGGAGGGACTAGGTGGAACCAAGAAACGGGACAACGCCGTCTGCTGCAATTGGTCAGTGCCGTCCCGCTGACCAATCCTTGGTCTGTGGGAGAGCTCTTCACCGAGTAACTGGTTTCATGAAGTTTTGCTATGTCGTCTTCGCATTGGCCACTCTTACATCTCTCACAAGCATCTTCTTTGTGGAGAGGACCAACCAATGTGTAGGCATTGTGGAGATGTTATTAGCCTGGTGCATATTTAATCGATCTGTTCAGGTTTCGACAACGAAACGATTCATTATCCTGAATTGTTTTGCTTCCGAATTCTATTCCATCCTGCTCTTTTGCTGGGAGAATTTCATCTTATCCCATTTGACTGTGTCTCATCTTTAAATACCAGCACTGGCTTTATGCACCATATCTAGTCTTGTCCTACTTAGTTTAAAGTTGTTTTTAACACATTAACCATATATGGCCTATTTTTTTATCTATTTAAAATTAAAAAAACACACACACACAAAACAGCTATTGAGGTGCAGGATGGCCTCCGTAGCTGTTGCGCCATAAAGTCCGCAAACAACAACCAAGGAAACCTAGAACCAAACTCCGATAGGAAGATGGTCTACGGAAATCGGTGGATTGAGAAGAGTAGTAGTTTGTAACGCGGGTGATTCTATAGCCCAATAACGAACACTACGCAAGGCCCGTTTTCGAACTGGCAGACAACTCTGTCGTTTCGAAAATCTCAAGTAATCGGAAAAGTAACGGTTACTTTTTTCAAGTAACTGTCAATATCGTTTTCTGTCAAGTGATCAGGTAATCTATTTGAATTAATTTTAAGCAATAGTAGTTGTAATTGTAAAGTATTACTTTTTATTAACGTGTAGAAGACTGCAGTGGACCAATAATAATATACCTCGGGATGCTGTCAGTCACTGTACCAACGTTCTACTCCGTAAAACGTTTTTTTTTTCTTCCGAATTCTGTCAAAAAAAAAAAAAAAAAAAGTTTATATTTGGTATTTTATTAAACTACTCAGTATTCAGAATTGCCTACTCAATGCGATGGCGTCGCGCATCATGACGCAAGAATGACAGAAAAGATAGCAACCAAATAACGCTGCTCATTACGTTTATTGTCGGTATTAATTTAAGACGCCATTCAAAGCGAAGAAAGATGACGGAAGCCGGTTACGGCTGGTAGCCTCGCAGGCGGATAATCTACCAAAGGGTTACAAGAAATAATCGCTTTATCCTTGGCCGTAACATCTAAACAAATGATGTTTACGTGACCGGCATCCCTCGGTGTGACGTCTAAATGGTATAACCTTGAATCCACTCAATAGACTATTTTCAAAATCTTGCCAAACAACATTGGTGTTGTTGTTATTTTCTCCGATTGACCGAAGGTTATCCTTGTGATATCCCACAGCGCCTCGTGATTGTTGCAGAGGGAAAGTAAATCGGCTTAAAAGGGCGAAGGGAAGTCATTTTTTTCGTTTTTTTTTTTGTTTCTAGGCTAGGTGGCGCAAGCTACCGCCCAATATAAAGGGTACAACCGGTAGCATCCATCTATCCGTGGCAAGGAGGTTATGCTTGATCTGGGCACGAAGCGTGTGACTGGATACGAGTACACGCCGACGGCAGTGGTCTACTTGCGTTCCACAGCCCACTAGGGAAAGGTGTCAAGAGCACAAACATGCGGCTCGAACGTGATGCAACTGCTGTGGCGTCGTTGTTGGAAGGCGCACGCCCAGAGGCTTCATTCACGAATTCACGCGACTCTTAATATCTGCGCATGCGCGGAGCCCACACCTGGTCGGGAAAACGCTGTCTTGTTTGTGAACAGCGTCGCCACCAGACTTGGGAGGTAATCCGTTACAAGTAACCGATTACTTGTAATCCGTTACATTGTCGAGTAATTTTGTAGTTGCCAGGTTACTTTATTTTCTTGGCGGCAGTAGTTTGTAATGTAATTTCGTTAGAAAATATTTGTAACGGGTACCTTAAATGCTCGTTATTCTTTTTATTTTTTTAATATGGACATAATACAGAAATTGGAGCAATATGAGGGGGCAGTAGTTGTAAGGTTGTTGTCCCGGACCTCGGTGGGAACCCTGGAGGTGTCTACCGTCGAGGGCCGGGGGACCGTGGAACGATGCTGGTTGCTGGAGAGCTGGCTGTAGGCGGCGAGGACTCGGGACAGGGACGACCAAGACCGCTTAGTGTTCGATTAAAACACAAAGCTTTACTTGAACAGTGCACGATACAATCAAACAACTGGGAATAACTGGCCTCACAGGCTTACGATCGCGAGACACGAAGTCAAGTGTCCTACCGCGCACAGTGAGGGCGATGGCTAAGTAGCCGGCGAACAAGGGCTGCCGCGCGCGGCAGGTAACGCGGCGGACCGCGGGAGGAGAACAGCCAGGGGCCATCAAGCCCGTTCCAACTCGAGGCTCACACGCTCGGTCAGGGCTTAAGACAGTGCGCCGGAAACCGCTCTGTCCAATGAGGGCTTCGTCTGCATCCCATTGGGTCGAGGCCCCGACGCACTCTCGACCTATCGCACGAGAGTTCGTTGCTGTTGCCGAGGTGGTCATTAAGATCGGGCCCTGCGGTTGAGAGTCTAAACCCCGGTATGTTTATGTTCCGAGGAAGATCTACTGGTTCTCGGTTTAGGCGAGAATCGTCGAAACGTGCCCCGCCAGCAAACGTCCTTTCCCCCGGAGCGCGGGCAGGAGCCTCAGCGTAAACGAAAAGCGCGCCTGGGAAGCCGTCTCGTGGATATTCCCACGATGCCGGGTCCACGCCGGCGTGTATACACCAGTTGCACCCGGTGCCTCTCGAGCCGAAGTCACGAAACACTGGAACATGACCCGAAGTCTTCGAGGAAGTCGTTCGAGCTTGAGATGCGGCCCAGTTCACGAAATGGCGCGCCAGCCGATGATAGCCGCACTCAGGTGCCTGCCCCGAACGCCCGCGTAGATTTGTGTGTCTGGAGCCCCGGGTAAGAGGCAAGGCCCACGGACAACGACCCCCCGTGGGGGATATACAACTCCGTTCGTAGCAGACGGAACAAAGTAAGACACATGCAAGCGCTAAAGCAAAACGAATGACCGAGGCTCAGCGCAACATACCGATAAGCTAAAACTAAACGCCGTCTTGGCGGCGCGCGAAATTTGCCACCGCCTCTACAAGGGCCATTCAGCAGCATAAATATAGCCAGTTCAACAAAATAGAAAATATCGTGAAGAGAATGATAACCGAAAAGAAAACACGATTTTTTGCATGACCGGTCACTATGGGCCTCCCGCGCTGAAGTTTTGAACGAACTGTAGCGCCCTCGTTTTGGGTAGTACAAGCTCGCCTAGTTGGGACTTCCACTATTGTGGCGCCTTCGCCGTAATTTTTTCCTTTTGTGTAGTGCAGAAGAACGGAAAAAACGCCTCTGGACGTCCGAAATCGGCTACATTCAAAGCCGCAAGACAATAGAAAGTTCCGGATTCATGCCACCACCGCTAGGGTACGCGTCTCGTATCGCTAAGTGGTGACGCTTTACTTCGTTTCAGCTTCGGTCCGAGCGCGGCCTGTTTTATGAGCCGAAGGGCCAATCATACAGCGCAAAAAGCGCAGCGTCATGGCATGCTGGCATGCTCTCTGTGCTTTATAGAACAAGCCGGCGTAGGAGCACGCACAGAGAGACGGCGAATACCGGCTGTTCCTATCAACTGCAGAAAGCACGCCATGACGTTGCGCCTCTTTCGCTGTTTGATTGGCCCTTCGGCTCATAACATCGGCCGCGCTCGGACCGAAGATGAAACCAAGTATATATAAAACATCTGACGTCCCGACGTTTTTGTTTTTTCTTACCCCTTTAGGTTTCTGTGGGACGCGTGATACGGCATTTCTTGGTTCACGCTCTTATCGTCCTAGCTTTCGCCTGTGCTTTGACGGCGTTAGCATTTTTTTCTTTCTATTTTCCTCGTTATCGTGTTTCGCGCCCAGAGCAGGCACGCTTCATATGTGTGGCAGTCTGAGTTGCTCAAGTTTGTACTACCCCAAACAAGTCCTAACAAGTCATTTCTCGCAGCGCCTCCTCGGCAACGCAGGATGCTTATAGAAACGCTAGAAAAACGTGCAGGGCATATATAAATATGCGAAAAATAAAGACCAAGATGACAACGCCTAGCAGGCGTTGTCGTCTTGATCTCCTCGCGGAGGCATACGCAGCTACAGAGCATGCGCACCGCTACAGTCGGTTACAAGTCAAGAAGGTAGGAGAAGCTCCTCCCACAAGCGTGATGCGCCCGTTTCAAATTAATCCGCGGTCGAAAGAAGAGTTCACTGGAAACGCTCCCTGTTCCGCTTCAATGGATTCCAACTTGTCTCCGATCCCACTTTTTAAGAAAGCGACCTTTGTATTCATCGGGGACGGAACCGAGCCCCTGAAAGAGGCCTTTATATCCATCGCGGGGGAAGCTAATCCCCGAAAGTCGTATTTGTTTCTGTCGGTGGGAGAAAAATATCCCTCTCGTGGCTTCCACAATGCTAAGTCAAAGTCGAAAGATAAAGCAAATATGTACAAAAGGCAAGACCCTCCTCGCGCGTTGACCGCGACGTCACGGAAACGATGGGACGCTATTGGATGCGGAGGTGGCGGAGGGATAGGATTCCCCTTGAGGGGCATTTGCCGCTACCTTCTTAACCTGTAACCGACTATAGCTTTGTCTCTATTGTTTTCTTGAAATTAAGCGTACCGGAAAAGTAACGTGAAAGTAACTTGTAACGTAATGAGTAAAGTAATTGGCTACGTTTCAGCGAAAGTAATTGTAACGGTAATCCATTACATTTGAGGCTCGATAATGCATCATGAGACCTTAAAAGGCCTCATGATGCATCGTATAATATTAGAAAAAAGGATTCCTGGCTGGTACCCTTTTCCCGTACTAATCATGGGTTAGACAGGCTGCAACACCGCATGCCTAGTTGTCTAAACTCTTTAGAGAAAAGGAACCTTGATATACACACCATTTGTAAAAAAACATTGAAAGAACACTTTTTCACACAGTGAATAATTGTGCAAAACTTTTGTTGTATTTGCTTTATATCTTTCCTGTATAGAACTGTCGGAATACATGTTTTAGTGTGCACGATGTCAGTATTAGTTTATATTTGATGTAAATTGATTACATGTATATTTTTCATAGTTTGAATTTCTGTGTATATGTCTTGTCAATTTTAAACTGTCGGTTTGGTTGTTTCTTATGCCAAGGTAGGGGCAGGAACCCCGTCAAGCTACTGTATTGTAGCTTTTTGTTCCTGCCCTGGCATTTTTTGTTCGACAAGGAATGTCAAATAAAGAATTTGAATTTGAATTCTGATCAAAATATTTTTCAAGTAACAGCGGACGGCGACGTCTGCGATTCAGTGCCGAAGGTTAGGGAAGAACGTCGGCCGCCCGCCTCGTGAGGGTCATCGGAAGGCTGCGCAACCCTTCGAAGGTTTCGATAGTTTTCTCCGTAATAAAGCCTCCACGCGCGTTGGCGACTACGCGTAGAAAGGTGTGCCGCGGACAACCTTCGCCGACGAAACCTGGCAGTGTTTACGAACGCGTGCCCAACTCATTTGTCGAGGATCTGTATTCTGATTTGTATCACGCACAAAACACCTCGATCGCCCCGGGTGCCTGCAAGCCCGAGTCGTTGTGCGGCGTTTCGTACAGCGGAAAAGCGTTGGCCTCGAAGTTTCGGACCACTGAACGAGCTCTACGCTTCAGGGTAGACACTTCATCTCGGTGCTTAAAATCACTCTGGCCAGTTATCTTCAGCTTCATATAGAATCGCAGGGAAACGCCTTTCCGTCCTTCAGAAATGTTAAAGCAGTCTGCGACAGGGAACAACTATAAACTGTTTTCAGGCGACCTCGGTCCGGCATTTTGTTGTTGAATGTCCCGCGATGAAGCGGCCACAATGCACTTTACGTATTTGATGGTGCAACAGGAATCTTTCAAACGCTCGCCTTTTGCACGCGCCAGGCAGCTCCTAACAACAGAATGAAGGACATAATTACGTCAACGAAAACACCCTACATCGGCCGAGCTTCTTGACGCGGTATTTAAAGACCAGGAAGTCGCATTTTCGAATACGATAACGATCGCCCATCGCGTTCGCTCTGGACAGAGTTCGCTGTTGCGCTATTTAAATAGTTTTCAGTAGGAACTAAAGTCACTGAATTCTAGTGCATTAGTATGAACCAACTAGTTCAATCAATAGTCGTGATTGAACAGTACGGTAGTGCACGTGCAACAGACAGTGCTCATTTCAGGCATTAATCCGGGTCGTCCGTGACTTGGTAACTATGTAGGACAAGTGTACAGTGCTAATCACACTTGTCTATAACGCGCGAGCGTGCGGCTTTCTCCGGGAAGCGCTTGACTGGTGGCATTCGCGGAAACTAAGATAGTCACGTGGCGCAACATGGAACGGCCCACTCGAGGGGTGTCTTGCCCACTCTATCAGATTGATAAGCGATAAAAGTGAAGTGCTTTATGATATATTTTTGTTTTTTGATGACGACATCGTTGATACGTCTTCGTGCTTTAGTTTGTTTATTGTGCGAACAACCTTCCGCGTTCGCCGCCAGCTGATAGAGTGGGCAGGACACCCCTTGAGCGGGACGTTCCATGTTGCGCCACGTGACTAGCTTACTTTCCGGGAATGCCACCAGTCTAGCGCTCCCCGGAAAAAGCCGCACGCTCGCGCGTTATAGACAAGTGTGATTAGCACTGTACCTCCGCGCGCGTGCAAGCTTTCCTACATTAGCGGATGCCTTTTCGTTGGACCCCCAACTTCAACGCGAGAATGTATGTAATTATGTTTGTATGTGTATGATGTCGGGAGGTTGGGACCAGTGGGCGTCTGGTCTCTCTGCTGCAGACGAGAAGTTCGGCCAGTCGAGTACTTCTGCTAGCCTGGAGCCTTTAACGTGCATCACGCAGTAGCACGTTAAAGACCGGCCAATCAAAGAGAGAGGAGGATAGGCAGTTCTAAGACATCCGGTTCTTCTCTTCGAAGCTCCGAAAATACAGCAATATGATGGAACGCCCGACATCGTTGCATGTCTAGGTGAATATCGTCCACGTTGCGGAGTTGGCACCTCGCGACGGCAACCAACTTTTCTGGGTGGTGTCCTATTGCACACGCACATAATGCTTTTTTTCATAATATCACGGGACATTTTCATAATCTTACGCTGTCTCCAAAAATGAAATAATCGAAAATATACGAATGAACGAACCGTGCCGATCGGATCGAATAAAGGTTGCGAAGCCGCCGAAAGGCAAACTCTTTATTAGCTTATAAAGGTTTTCTAAAGGCTAAGATTTTAGACAAAATCGTAACCTTTATTTCATTCGATTAGTACGGTCTGCATATTTACGATTTTTTTTATATAACGTATCCCCCTTCCTTTCCCCATTTTTTTTTTAAATTTTTGTAATGCTTTCGGGCGCCTCGAATAACTAAATGAGCAAGTGAATGAATAACTACAGTATTTACAGTTCTACCAGGAGAGGATACAATTTTGAAAGCGGGGGCGTATAATGCTGCGCGATTGGAACGCGAGTGAGCTCCGATTCAAACTTTGGGCTAGCCGCGTTGCAGGCTCCTAATCCGAGCAGAATGCCGAGATAAGGCTCCCCATCGCTGCCGCGGCTTCGAGAAACTCGAGGAAGCTCGGAAGCTTTCCTATCATAACAACCAACAAGAGCCTCCACGCGCCGGACAAAAACAACTAGTCGAAGACCTTCAGCTTACCGGTCATCTTTTCCGCTGGGAGCCCGAACAAGGATCCCAGGATCATTATGGAACTCCCATTGAAACTCGCCGCGGATTTGGCGCGGTTATCGGAGTCAAAGCGTGACCAGGTCCGCCAAGCCGAATCTATCGCGAGCCCAGCCCGCAAACACATCACAAAATACTTAGCAGTTATTTGCTTAAAAAAAATTATTAGTTATTATTACGCACCGGCACTCATTGCAAGTAGCTTTTACGGCACGAGCTAGCGTGCAAGATGGGAGCCTTTCTATTCACCATTCTAATGTTTACAAATCCACAGCCCAGCGTACGCGCGCGCGTTCGCGGTTTTTGGAAGGTGACCAAATCACGCGCCATACGTACGAACTTTGAAGATGGCGCATGCCTGAAGCTGTCTACTAAACAATAAAATAATAATAAAAAAGAAAAGAAAAAAACGCAGGCAAGCTGGTCAACCATGGAATGGCTATGTTCGCATCTATGCCGACTAAAAACGGTTTATTTATTAAAGAAACGCGTATAACGTGTTTTTTTAGTGATCTTTCGAATAAAAAACAGCACCTTAAAACTGCTTTTCCCACTAAAAAGATACGTTAAAAAGTTCCAAAAACAAGTTTGGAGCTTCGCATTGCGGCGTGCGCCAGGGCTATTCACAGCCTCTCCGATTCTTGTTTTTTTACTAGTAAGCGTTTTATTGAAAAGGAAAACCTGAACAGTTGGCCACTCCTAAAAATGGCGGCGAATCAGTTCAGGATTGGGGAATAGTTGTGGAAGCTGCTAAAGGTTTCGCATTTACCAGAGTAAATGACGTGAGTTGTGTTGCAAAGCGCCACACACTTGCTTTAGCTACATTGAGCTTGCCGATACCGATGCTTCAAAGTGTTACTTGACAGTTGCTGCCGAGCACATGCTCGCCAGCAAGTCACGCTTAGTTTCATCCCGAACCGAACGCGTGGCAAAGAAGTTTGTTAAATTGTGACTTCAGCTCAAAAGAAAAGCAGAATTTTTTATAAATTTTTAGGCAAGTTCAGGCGATTAATTTTATTTTGTCCTGTTCTTGCTAAGAATTGCTTACAAATTTAAAATGGCTCGCTGATAAGCGCATCGCGCGTTAGGGTCCGTAGAAATTAAATATACAAAACGCGGTAATTCATAGCAGGTGTATTCCTTATTTTTTGAGACGCAGAAGGGCCACCGACTTACTAAATTTAAGACTTCGATCGCGAGGGGGCCTAGCCGCGTTTTGCGTCGACCAAGTGAATAAACAGGGATTGAATTGAAAAGACTCCGAAAGTCAGCTTCCGTCTCTTCCTGCCAGCTATATTGAGGAAATGTTCGTTTACTGGTTTACAAAAGTAAAAAAAGAACCAACTCGGCACTAATGAGACCGACACTCATATAACACATGGGAACCGACAGGATACACGGATACACACGCAAGATTTTCTCAAATTTCGCTGTTTCTGTTTTCAATTTGATGAGATATTCCTTTCTTAGTTTTATTTTGTTCGAATCGTAATAATAATAAAAAAAATCCTCCCTATTCGCCGCCGTAGATGTAGTGGGATAAAGTAGGGAGCCTTCATGTGCGCTTTGCTAGGGTGATGCCACCCTTTGTAATACCACTCGCCGACAAAGCAGCAGCCATTTTGGTTCTCGGCGATAATCTGTGGGGCTTAACCCTTCCGGAAACAAGCAACTTAGCTCACAAGTTCGGAGCAGCGTTGTGGAATCCACAGAGGGAGGATGAGCATTTTCCCCCTCGGATGGGAGGACCGATGGACACGAAGGCCACTTTCCGGCGCACGGGGAAACAATGAGAGGAACGAAGTGGCGGTAAAAGAGGGAAACAGGCAGTTGGCATCACTATGCGAAGCGCACATGAAGGCACCCTAGGATAAAGCGCCGGACATACTATTTTCATCATCCAGCTTTCTGTATTGGGGTAGCGAACAGCACACCACCATCCGAGTGCTTAGACACCTCAACTCCAAAAGCGTTTGTTGGCGCGACTACGCGTGCCACGTCCACGTGCGGTTTCAAAGTTTGGTCAAATGTCCTAGTACAAATGTCACTTCAGCAAATAAACACAACGCCTGAAAGAAGCCTGCCGCGCGTTTTCCCCTTGAAAGAAGCCAGGGTTTTCCCCAGGAATTGAAATTAGGGGGGGGGGGGGGGGGGGAGGGGGCGTTGAGAATAGAAGAGTCGGTGCGAATTAAGGTGGTGCCTTTCATAAAAAAAAAAACAAGGGGGGGTGGGGGTGTACAGCCCCTAGGGTGTGTTTAGAGAACTCACTGAGCCAAGCAGCGCATGAAGCGAGCTGACGAATCGAGATCCATGATCAAAGCGTTCTGTCAGCCTGTCCCACCTGTGACGTCACTAACGATGATGATGATAACGGGCAATTGCTGCGATGATGATGATGACGACGGGAGAAAGCTGCTTTGATTGGCGCACAAGGTGCGCGAGCTGATGGGTACCGATATAGGTCTGTATGCCTTTCCGGAGTGGTAACCTCGGGCCAAAAATAAAAGACCCTTTTTAAAAATCCCAAAAGACCGAGAATAATGGGAGCCCTCGGTACGCCCCTCCCACCGCATCTCCTCCCGCTACCACGTGGCATAAGCGAGCAGGCGCAGGTTACCACGGCAACAACGTTTGAGCAGCCGACTCGGACGAGCGACGAGCCAACGGCTGCTTCTTTTTCATCCCTCCCCTTTGTACCGGCTCTGTCGTCTGCTGCACCAACGCTTTGGCGAACCTGGTCAAAACCTGTCACGGTTACGGTGCAAAATAAGCGGATTCGGCGACACTTCAATAGAGAGTTTTAGGGAACCGTTTTTGCACATCCGATACGGTACGATGGGCCCTCCGGTACGAACTGCGCATGCGCCTGTCTTCTGCGATCTTACCGTAATGCGCTGGTGGAACCGTAAGGCACGACCGGCACGACCAATGGCCGACATGGACAGTCTCGCTTGGTTGGCAAAACGGCTATTTCGCTGGCGGAGAGAGCGTGCCGGGGCTCCAAACATGAATAAAATAAATCGTGGCAGTGCCTGGCAGGAGCGCCATGTGTGACAGCAAGTCCATAAAGTTTGAGTCAGCAAATAAAAAGAATAATAAAGAACAAAACGCAATAGGACTTTTTCAATAGAAATAAATTGGTGTTTAGCGCACCCAAAAATCGTCTGCTCGGTTGCTCAGTGGATTGGAGCACCGATTTTTTGAGCTCGTAGAGAACCGGTAGTGGAGAGTTCGAATCCCGCTAAAGCAGACACCTTTTTTTTTTTTTTTTTTTTTTACATTTTATAAGTTTTTTTTTCTTCTGTTTATACAAACATTGGATGTGCATTTTGAGCACTTATCACCCGTTTTTTACAGCTGCTGTTATGACTGAGGATTATCTGTAGTGGCAACAGAGTGAGCAACAGCCTTCTGCATCAAGGCTCTGGATACTTTTTAGTTTAAAAATGTTGCATGAATTAAAAATTTCTGCACAAATGCTAATCACATATATCCTATAAAACGAGCCCTTTGAATATTGGCTGATAGTTTTAATAAGTGTACAGCAGTAAAGTAACAAGTTTTCCTTTATATTTTCTTCGTGGTCGTACCGTGCACGGCGCAACGATCGGTACTCGGGCGTACGACCGTGATCGTCTGCTATCTGCACCGTAAGAGAGCAACATGAGCGCCGCATCTACCACCGTCCCTCCGCCTCCTCCTCGCAAGCGGTTTACAACAGTAGACAACATCTTTCTACTTCGGGAGGTGCTAGGCGCTACTCCTTTTTCGCTCTAGCACTTTGGAATGACGCAGCGTTGAAAAAGAACTTCTCGTTGCGAGGAGCGAAGGAACGGATTGACCTCCTCGTAAATAAAAATAGAGATTTCAGACGTACTGAAAGATACGTCATTCCAAAAATATTCACACTGTATGGAAAGAAAAACAGAAATCATTACATTCCTTACTTATTTAACGAACTCCCAGAGTCCCTTATGAATATAGAATCCACTAGGGTACTAAAAAGGAAACTAAGGAATTGGTGTCAAGCATTTGAGTTGTAGATATCGTAGCCTAACCGTTGGAGATGTTTCGTACTTTTATTTCATGGTTGCGTGAGTAGACTTGGCTATAAACACCTATACACTCCGTGCGGGAACTATAGGGGGCGCTTTCAAAAACGCGCGCAGCGCCGCTAGCGGAGGAGCTGGCGTTCGACTGTGAGGCGCGTTCAGCAGCCTGCGGCGCCTTTTCGCATGCCAAGCTGTGGCGGCGGAAGCGCGCACGGACGAAACTTTTGCTTTTTGAGCCGATAAGTTGAGTGTGACGTTGCATGAGTGCTGGGGCAGAAGGGCATTTAGTTGTTCTCCACTTCTTATATATTGAGTTTGAGTCATTATTAGGGATAATTTCTCTAGTTGCGGCCGAAAGAGGAGTTGGAGCAATTTTCCGAAAAACGAGACGGCCGCCACCATAATTACTCTGAGTGGGACATTTATTTCGCTTGTCGCTGTAAACCTAGGACTGCTGGAACCATGATATTTGGAGGCGAGTGAGGTGTTCACTAAGTTTTTGCACGAAGAGTGCCAAGTTTCTTTAATGAAGTTCTGTTTCTAACGAATAAAGAAATAAAGCTGTACGGGATATCCAATATTGGACCCAAAATGTTGTGTTATAGCGGGCTGTGCAAAGTGCAGATTTTGGCACACAGGTGCTTGGACTTGACAGTAACATGACACAGCACTTATTATACAAAAAAAAAAAAAAAAAAAAAGGTGGCATAGGGAAATTAGGTGAAAATTTGGTTTGGGCGGCGTAACTCAATGGCAACCGGTTTTGACCATGAAAAGGCTGTCAAGAGAATACCACTGGTCGGGAGAGGTGGAGACTTTAGAGGTAGGAAGGAACTAGTGGACTGTACTTCCAATTGAAACAACTTTACGAAAGGTGGTTTCAAAGCCGAGAAAACAAAGTTGTCGGCCAACACACGGTTTGGCCGCCAAGGGCTTTTGCGGTCAGCTGTTGTGTAATAACCTGTTGTGCGAGGTGCTGATTTTCGGCGCACAGGTACTTTGACATGACCGTCACTTGGCACAACACTTATTATAACAAAAAGAGTTGGCATAGCGGAACCAGGTGGAAATTTAGTTTGGGCGGCGTAACTAAATGGGAACTGGCTTTGACCGTCAAAGGCTGTCAGATACACAGCTCATCGTGGGAGGTGCGCACTTTACAGATAGGAAGGGACCAGTGGACGGTACTTTCAGTTCGAACCACTTTGCGATAGGTGGCTCTGAAGCCGAGAGAAAAAATATGTTGTCTACAGAACTCGGGGTGTCAGCGTTTCCACATCCAAAAGGAGGCTGATCAAGAAAGAAAGCACACCACATACACTTCCATACTCAAACCTCGATTCTCCAGTGATTCCCAGTTTCATTGTTGTTTTCTTTAGATTTATATTTGTCACTTTTTTTAACGTTCAAATCTTTCTTCATGACGTACAGATTGCGTGCCATACTAGTTCGGAAATATCATCGACGCGTACGATGGGGACGAAACTTCTTTGGAGGGCATTACTCCAACGAAATTCACACTGCATACCCGCGAGTATGGGATGGCATTTCAGTTCGAGCTGAGATATGTAGGCGTTACTGGTACGAAAACAAACGCAGAGCGCAAAGCGGCAGTGTAAAATATGTCAGCCGCGCCGACACAGTGGCAGACATGATCGGGAGACTAAATTTCTCGCGTCGTACGGCACGGGTCCACCGTTGTCGGTGTCCCACAAAACATCGGCGAGGTGAAAAACTGTGAAACTTTGTCTCCACGAAATACGACGCATAACTATTGAAGCACTTAATGACGCAGCACAGGCAGCACTTCATGCTGTGAACCCAGCGCAACCGCACCACTCCGACTTCAATGCGTACCAACGTACGCGGCGTGGTTTCGGTTTCGTTTTCTCTGGGGTTCTCACTGCCTACCTTCGGTACAGGCCGCGCGGCGGCGCGCCAGTCGCGTCGCACGGAGTGTATATTTCATACTCTAAAGTGTTCCTTTTTGTATTTATTTGTGCTGCTAATTTTGTGTTCCTTTCATTTTTTTTTTTTTGTGCTGCGGAGTGTTTTTTTTTTTTTTTTTAACAACATGTATTGTAGTTGGTCGCCTGACCCCACATACAAGCAGAATGCTACTTTTGTGGGCCAGTTCTTTATTTTGTATGACTTGATCTTAAAATAAAAGTTGAATTAAATTGAAAATTAAATTGAATTAGCTTTGTACAAGAAAAATGGCCGCATCAACTTGAGAAAGTGAGTATATTTTGGTTATTTTTGTATTTTCTTCGAGATTTAATATTTCTAGTTTGATTTGACCATGGCTTTCTTAATACTCGATCCTGCAGTGGGCCTCGAGGCAAAGAGACATAATCGCTAGCAGTCGACTTCGAATTTAAATGATAAGCGTGCGCGAGCGTGTTCTTGTGCCAAATCGAGTTTGCTTTCGGCAACGTTTCAGCATATCAGGACGTGTTTGGTGTAAACATCATATTTGGTTGATGTAAAACACCGAAGCTTGCCCGCTGAGAACGCATGATTTATTAGAAAACAAGTTACCATGTACGATCGAGGCATTATTTTATTCCCCAAGTATATAAATCTGGTAAACTGAAAGAAAAAAAAACCCAAAATACGCTGGCACATCATTCGTGGTATCCGCACATCATTCCTGGTATCACAACTTTTTTGTTTACTCAAAAGCTACGCCAAGTTGAACGTCCTATGCCTTGCCGCCAACAAGCGGCTTCTCTTAGTGTATCGGTGCTCGGTGGCACCCGAGAGAAATGCGACTGACTCCGTGTCACGGCACACCAAAAAGAATGTTTATTCCTTCGTGCCCGTGCACAAGTCACGGGCCCCACGGCACGCGCGTGCGTACCTCGCTTATAGAAAGCGGGAAGTTCAAAAGAGACTCACGCCACACTTAGTGCGCAGACAGTCGTACAAAATCACTTTTTCTAAATTTCTTTCGCTGAATAGAGCCAACTCCAAGTCATGGTCAAAAAGATCGAGCGCCATTGTTGTCGGAAAGCTCGTCTGTTTCTTAGCAGACGAACATTTTAGAACTTCGCTGTGCCGGGGGCGACACGCCGTGGTGCGCCAGGTTTTGTATTGCGGAAGCGCATCCATTCCAGTAAAAAAACGAGACGAACTATAAGTAGGTATACTATATTTTTGGTTCTCTATATAATTTGGGTGCGATATTTATTTACTTGAGTTTCTGCGATTTGTACAAACACACGCAAATTTGTCTTTTCTCGATGAGGCAGATGCAGGTTTCCGTTGCCAGGGGACGCGACCTGTACCGATCGTCTGCTATTGTCTGCAAATACGGTTCCCCCAAAGCCATTTCAGGGCACACGATCGGTCCACACGCCCGATCCAAGGTATCGATCGTTTTTGTTTATCGATCGTATTTTGTTCCGGTTCCCTAAAACTCTCTAATACGTGAAGGTAAGTTACGGTAGATGACGTATTCAAATAAGTTCACCGATCGTGGTGCCTTTACGCTGCCACAGATACGGTACGCCGCCGACGACGACTCGGCCACTCGGCGGATGAGCGAGATGGCTGCAACGACTGCTGGCGGTAGCTGCCGGGACGCGCGCGGTCGCAACGAGAAAGCGCGTGATCTGTACCGAGGGTTCCCAAAATTCCCAGCTTAAAAAAAAAAAAAAAAAAATTAAGCGTACGCGTTGTGCGATCCAGACTTGCAGGGTTCTCAGAGAAAGTGGGAGGCAGCGATTGCTATATGGAGAGAAAGTGTGCTGATCGAGGTAAATGCACTCGCCCTGCATAGAATAACCGCATATGCTCTGCTTGCCACGTGCACACGCCTTTCCTGTATAAAAAAATTCGAAGTGAATAACCAAAATAAAGCATTGACGAACGCGCGTGCACGATGAAATTTGTTTTAGGTATTTGCTTTGGAAAAGTTATTACTGCTGAGGCCAGCACGTGCGGCGCGTGGAACACCAATCCCTGCATTCTCCTTGACGCTTGGGTAATATAGCTTTATGAGAGAAAGCGACCTTGCAGGTGCCGAGTTTTGAACGAACTGGACGGTTCCTCGACCATTGAGCATTGTGGTCGACCACTGAGCATTGAGCATTGCATACTGGGTACAGTATAATCGCATTGTTTTAAAACATGTTTCCGAAGCCTGGGAAGCAGATGGCACGGAGGGCGATCGCGTTCCTCGTGGAGCGATACGGGGCTGGCACATTCGGACACTTCGGACCGTACATTGCGAATGTACGGCGTTTTCGCCGGCTACTACGTTCTTACGAGGGCATCGAGAGAAACAAGAGACAAACGACGGCGCAAGCTCGACGTGTCGTCGCACCTAAAGCCCCTCTATCCTGGGAAAAGTGGCGCCATTCATCGTTGTGAAAATGCTTGCGACAAGTGCCGCGCGCCACTTCTGGGAAGAACATGGCGCCTGAAATCTAGCTCAGTGCTGCGCTGTGCCGCCATGATCTTTCCAAGAGCTGGCTGTTGCACATGCCTCTTGCATCTACGCAGCTTGCACTTTAATAACATGAAGGGACTGTAGCCACACTTTGCTCTGCATGCCGCCTCACAGCCACAACATGTGCACCTCCCGGAGAAGCGACGGTCATTTCCCGCAGTTCACTCTTGGATCCAACATGGCCACCATGGGAGCACCATTGCGATTCCCTGCACTGCAAGTGGAGCATGTACACATACTTAAGCACTGCACGGCAAGGCTCATAGTTGCTCATGCCTCCAGCTGAGCACAGTTCTTGCCTTCACCACGGCACATAAAGATAGTCTTGAGGCCAATCGGCTTTCTCAACATGGCAGCAACCTCGAAGCAAACGCCGCCTAGGAGTGACCACTAAACAAACCAACACATTTCTTTTTAGTTTTATTTCAAACAGCACGGCACCAATCACACACACTCTTTCTCGCTCTTTCACAATAAAAAAAAAGGAACATTTGCTCGTGCATACCTCAATTTGAAAAAAAAAAAAAAAAAAGAAAGAAAGAAAAACTAACAACAAAGGCGGTGTTTATAAGAAAAACGAAGGTCCAGTTTCGACGCCTCTGGAAACCTGTGAAAGTGCCATCCTCCTGCATCCATCAACTTGGCTCCTCTAGTCTGGATGCATGTGCGTTTGCGAGTGTCTAATCGGAACACATTGTTGCCTGCTACAAACGCGAAACCTCCCTTGCTCCGTTCTTACAAAATGACGGACTCAGCATCCGCCACAATCTAGTTCACACTGGCAACGGAAAGCCGTAACGGTATCGCTGGATGACTCCCGTGACAATGAAGCTTTGAGCAACAAACGGCAGCTTCAATTGCCTCTTGTTCGCGCAGTATTTCACTTAATAACTAACTAAAGTATACAAGCCTTGTTCCATAGACAAAGGGTTAGACCGTTCATAAAGTGCTACCGTGTTACCCATGGCACTTACTGTCGCATTCCAAATTACTGACAACCCAGATAAAATTTAATCAAAATGATTCGGCCTCCACGCATGTAATCTACACCTCGCTATTGAAACATGACAATGACAGACAGAAATCAAATGGGAGGTGTCGGCCGATTGCTTCGAGAGCCTTTTGCTAAACTGCCAATGACCACCACAGAACTTTAGCGACACAAAGGTAACACCGTTTGGCTTGTCCAAGTCTATGCGGAGTGCAAGTTCGTCTGCTTCGTTTGCAGGGGTTGTGCTGACGTCAGAATGCCGAGCTCAGATTGGCTCCAATTGAAGGATAGTAGATAGACCTCGGGGCAGCTTGCTTTGAGGTCTGCCCACTATCCTTCCATCAGCACCAATCAGAGCTCGGTGTTCTGACGTCACCGCAACCCCTGGAAAAAAAAGCAGACAAATTTGCGCTCTGCATAGGCACTGTGCACTTGCTGCCACCCCTTCAGCTGACATCTTTGCAAATTTTGAAGCTGTTATGCGCTAGTTATGATAAAAATTGTTAGTTTCTAGCCAGCAGCATTTACACTAGATGCCAAAGTAACTCCATTCTTGAAATGAGAAACTGACCATACCATTCTTAAAGATGTGATCTGCATTGCATTTCCTGAAATAACACACTAGGCAGTGTCATAGCAGCCAAAGGTGCCGTAGAACTCTTCTTTGGCCATCCTATCAGAGCTATTTTATTCTCTGTTAAAGGTGATCGACTCATTTGAAAGGGTAAGAATTGCAATTTTCAAAAATTAATTATCGTTCCACGAGGTTTAGGACTACAGCAGAAACCACCTCAGTGACTAGCTCACTGTTACAAAATAGTAAGCCGCTCAATCGCGAAATGCTTGCTTTGACACCTAAGATAGACCTCAAACAACTCCAATTAAAAAAAATTAATTTGAAGATGGGGCCTTTGGTTACGCAAAGAGGAATCAAAGTTTTAACAGATGATGAAATCCTTCTTTATCGCGGTTCCCATGCAGAGCACGACATTCGTGAGTGTAGAAATCAACACCAGTCCTCAATGGAGCCCGGGTGCTCTTGCAGCCACACCAATCGCTTCTGAACGCAACCTTGAAGTTCCTTGTCACACTGAGTCTCATCCATGTCAAGAACTGCAACCATCGAACAGCTCCCTTAACTTGAAACAACTGCCCACTTAACATCCCATCCCAGGTCATGCAGTTTAAAAATACTACCTAAATTTTTCCACCCCCAAAAAAGTACCTCAACTGTCTGCAGGAAAACATAAAAAAATAAATAAACCATCAGAAAAAAAAAAGCAACAAAAATCAGCTTTGAAACATTAGACATTCATTCAAACCACGCCTAGCCAAACCCCGTGCAACCACTTCTTTGTTGTTTGTTCCGTACCGCGGGGGGCAGCAGCAGAGAGAGTGTTCTACAACAAACGCACGCACAGGCACGATGCCAGGAAAGACGGCGCCTGCTTTGTCCTGCATACGTTGGGGGCCCGATGTTGGGCCAACACTGCTCGACGTCGGCCACGGCTCGGCCTGGTCAACGGAGGAGGCACTGGTTGGGTAAGGGGGGATGGTTCCCACGGCGATGGTGGCGGCAGCAACGGCAGCGAACGCGACGCACAGTCTTGCTGCCTGTGGCAGAGACCCCCGGGGGTCATTCCTCGGGCCGCACGTGATTGGTTGCCGGCTGCGGGGGTCGGAACGCCGTCGCCAATGGGAAGCGCTCGTGGCAAGATGCCCGAAACTGCGCTAGCTCCACCTCGCAGGCTCCGAGGTCTCCCCGGGTCAGACACTCCAGAGTTCTGAGGCAGTGCTGTGGATGGGACAAAAATGTGACACATGCCAGGCGGTGTCTTCCAAAATTGCACACGGCGACGACACGACTGGCACTCACCTCTATGGTGACTCCTTCTAGGTCATTGTTTAGAGATGTCACCATCTGCAGGGCCTGCTTCTGCTTGGACTTGTCCAGGAAGTACATCATCCGACACCCTTTAAAGAAATCATTGCTACATGTTCATTGCTGCAGCTAGTGCAAATGATGACATCAATATTGCATATGTTGCTCACACATGTTTTTGCCAAAGTTAGTGCCTGCATAAACACTAGGAAGCAACTTCAATCACAACTTTGCGGCGATCAAAACCAGAACGGCAAAAACTGGCAATCCCCTTATGCAAATCGTGCCATGCTTTGCGCAACCATGCGCAGCACCTGTTGGCTAGCCCAGCTTTTTGTCTAGCCTCAGCCTATGAGGTGATTTCACACAGGATGTGTAACATATATCCACAACGCCGGACTGTCCGTGAGAAAGCGCACGTTCACGATTCCGAGAGCCGAACTTTGCCCACAGCACCTCGCTCGGAACAAGAGATAGCCTGTTGACCCGCAGAACAACCCGATGCACGTGTAACGGACGCAAAAAGCCTATTCATGATTTTTTTCACAAATCAACGTTGGATAACTAATCAAGGAAACTTCAGCACCCGGCCACCACTTACACACTCAAGAACCGACACAAGCATAGGCGTAGACTGTGGGGGGAGGTGGGGGGGACATTTGGGCTCGTGCTCCCCCCTAGTGAAATTAAGAAGGGGGGGGACAGAACACCCCCCCCCCCCCCCCTTTCGGCCATGATCTTTACGGAGACACCGTTTACGTGCCATGTAACGAGCTTCTAGTAGCTGACCTGATATTTTGCAGCCACAGGCTTTATTTCTATGTATTAAAGAGAAAAGACTCGCGGCTGCGTGGAATACTGCTTCAAAAGCACAGGGGCCTGGGTTCTACCCCCACAACTTCGCAGCTGGCACAAGCATTTTGTTTTTCAGATTTGCGCTCTCCAGCACATGCGCCGTGGTACCGGCGATGAACACCGTGGTACCGGCGATGAACACGCGGCTACGCTTGCACGCTGATTGACATGACACACAGAGACGGACACATGGCGATACACATACGCTGTAAAATGTACCTAAACTACCAATAATTTCCGATGTAAAAAAATTGCGCAAACCCCCCCCTCGGGAAAATGGAAAGTCTATGCCACTGGACACAAGGGTGACAACAGACCCTTTTCGAAAGAGAGTGCTACCTAGTAGCAGCTGTGCCAACTATCCGAGTCTGGCACAGTTTCATCACACGCTCCGGGCATTTATTAGATACGAGGGTTGCATCGATGTTCGGTTGGAACTCCACTCGGCTCACACACAGAACGAGTACTGCGTCGGCGCTTGGCGAAGACTCTGGTCCAATCACACACTTTGTAAACAAGCAAAGGCAACCACCAATGTCACTTGATGCAGCACTAAAAAGGATCTATCGCACTGCTAGCCAAAATCAAATACAGCAAGACAGACCTGGGTGGTTTGACAGCTACTGCAATAAACCCAAAGATGGGAGCACGAACACAAGAGGAATCCAACCTTGTACCACCCGGAGATGTTAGCAAAATCTAAGCTTTCACTCAGCCCCAAAAACGGGTGTCTCTCTGGGGAAAAAAGCTTAAAGGTTGCATCTCACCTTCCACGAGGTGAGGGAAGGACTTCAAGTAGCGGGCCAGGAACTCCTCGTTGAGCTGCTGCGCCTCCTTCGACTGGTACAGCTCCGCCATCTCCCGCTGGAGCACCGTCACCATTGGGGCAGGGAGTTCCTTCTTCTGGGACACTGCACGCCCGCACACAAGGTTGCTCGCACATGTCTCCCGATCAGGGCATCGCAAGCAGCTAACTTCTCTTGCACTTAAGTGATGCTTTACAAACTTTGCCCACGGCAATGCACCTTGAAATGAAGCAGAACCTCTATAACCGGCACTTTTACATTTGCCAAACGTTAGTTAGATTTCCACGTCTTCAAAGTAATCTTTTCAATGTCCGAAAAGGAGAACTTCTGTCTCGTGGTCTCGTCTGCTGAGCAACTACTGCCGATTGTCTGTAAGTGGAAGTTGTGCTACGTGACTTTTGCTTAGTGGAACTTCTGCTAAGTGGAAGCTCTGCCGTGAAACTAAGGAACCACTGTCAAGCGTTTTGTTGGTAGGAGCTGTGCACAGAAGCTTATGCTAAGGAACTGCTGCTCAGTGTGTGTAAGTGGAAGTTCCACTAAGAAATCGCTTGCAAAAGTGCAACTTCTGCTAAGCGATAGTCCTGGTGTAGAACTTCTGGTAGGGAACTATTGCAAAGTGGAACAGTCCTACCTAATCCACCTGAATTCCGCTTAAAGGGACCCTAGTCATATCCCATTAATATGCACACAAAAACCATCCATAATGCGAGTCGTACATGACAGCGAGATGAAAATTCCCTCCTTAACCTAATTCCTCCCTCCATATAAAGAAATGTGACTGTACCACAGTGCATAACCACCGCAAGTAATGCGAGAAGGCGCTGCCAACGATCCTGCGTTAGCTCGAAGCTTCATCTGCCCCTAGGCGATGCCCAATGCACTGCCTCTATGGCCTCACCCAGGCTGTGGAAGGTGACCATGTGGGCATGCAGGCGTGGGCAGGTGGGGTCCAACCGGAAGGCCCGCTTGATGGACTGCAGCATGAGCAGCAGACGCCCCTTGCGCTGGTAGATCTCAAAGGCCAGCAGGTGCGTCTCGAGGCGCTGGGCCGCCAGCAGCTGCAGGGGCCGCAAGAACTGGATGGCCTGCTCCAGGGGCTCCTCCGTCTGCGTGTCAAGCAACCGTCAGCACCTCCCTCAATATTCACAAAAACAAAATCACTTTTGGGACTTTTTAAGATGCTTGCACATAGGTTCATGAAAGTCAATTACCCAATCAAGTTTTTGAAATACAACACAAACAGAAATAAAGTGCTCTTGAGATGCACAGAGAGTGACTGAAATCAACCAGAGTTTGAACTCAATGTAGCTTAAAACATTGTCGGGCACTGAAATGCTGCTTCTACAGTGCACGGTAATATAGCAACAGGCCATGACGTCCTCCAAAGAATACACAGAGATTAATCCTGTGACCTCTGCTCACTCAGGAATCAATGGAACTTAAAAATAAGTCAGACCCTAAAATGATGCACAATTGCATGGTAATATATCAACAAACCATGATTCCCTTCTGCAAAGTATATTAAAATCGATTTTGCAATCTCTCCACTCCACTCCTCGCCACCCCTCCCCTTTCCTTTTCCTCCTCCTCCTCCTCCCCCCCGGGTAAACTGTGTCAACCGACAACTTTAAAAAAAACTACAAAAGCATAACTTTTTAAATAAAAAAAAAGACTATTAAAAACTAAAAAAAAAAGAAAAAAAAAGGCATAACATTTACCACGGTTGGGCACGCGTCAATAGATAGGACAGAACCCTTGGAATATACACAAATGACTCCTAATTCTGCACCCCCTCTTTCAAAATCGCTAACTTGGAATATCATGTGTCAACGCGCAGCTGACGAGCGCGACATCTCTCGCGCGCCGCTGACACTGCTTGCGGAAGCTACCGACATATCCCGAAAGATGCCGCTCGTGGCGTTGCCGTTGGCCCCAGCAAACGGAGCGCGCGCATCGTGTCGCCATTTGAAACGCAAACGCGCGCGCAGACACGCACACACACGCACATACGCACGCACGTGTGTGCGCGCGTGCGCAAACGTGTGCGGGCGCGCACCCACGTGTGCCTTTTCGGCATTTTCTTCGCGAGCGCACGCGCGGAAAAAAAAAAAAAAATACAGCGGTTTGGAGACAGAAGGATTTATAGTGCGGGATCCATATACTCCGTTTCACACTTAGCGTGCAACGCTGTCAAAGCTACTGGCGCGAGCGCGTGGCTTCATCTATGGCTTTGTTTGCGCGAGAACGCGTGCAAATGATCAACGAGATCAAGCCCCATGCTCGCGCCAAAAGCTTTGCGCACTAAGTATGAAACAGAGTATTAGCGCCGAGATGTTTCGGTTAACGAAAAAATAGTCAGAGTGCAGGCGAGCTGGTGTAAGTTGAACATGATTGTAAACCTGACAAATTGAGACGTTGCCTCCTCTTTTACTACCTTCTGTTGTGTTCTCTTTCTGCCCCAGTCTCAGGTTTACAATTATGTTTCGGTGGCGCCCTCTTATGGTTTCCCTCCGTGACGTCGCGACTGGGATTTGCCTCGCCGTGACGTCACCAGTTGTTATTCTGGCTACTTACCATCGGGTGCAACGACAAGTTCGATGGTGTGTTTAAAAAGCACAGTAAAAGCTAGGAGCCATCGCAATCCGAAACTAACATTGTCAAAGTTGACAATCTGACAGTGCGAGTATTCACTGGACACCATATTTGTGGGTGCTGTTCGGAGCGCATGCTCAGAACGAGCTCACATCAATAGGCCGCTAAGACCGGCACTCTTGATGGTGCGGAATGCCCGTTGCAAAAGAACTCTGGAAGCTCGCCATCAGCACGCGCTCAGCATTCGCGCACACAGCTATGGCCGCCAGTGAATACTCCCTATGCCCATGGTTTGGCCAATCGTGGAAAGCTGACCACAGCGGGTGGGACGTTACCACAGTGGGTAACGTCGAATACATTCGAGTAAAGACGCCAAGTGCAGGGGCTTAGCTAGGAAGGAGGGGAGCTTATGGGGCTTAAGCTTATGGCCCTTGCCGCACTCCAAGTCATGGTCATCCTAGCCACCTCTCTAAATAATAAAAAAAACACAAAAAAAAATCAGTTTACGTTATGGGCCACGTGATCTATTCGCCGTTTGCTCGTCGTCTGCTTTCTGCGCTCAGGGCCGCCAAAGCTCGTCAGCTTCGTTGGCAGACGTTCGAAATGGCACAGAACGAGCTGCAGCCATTTGTGTGTGGTTATTGCGATTTCCTGTTTTCAACGCACGATTCGGCTGTGCACCACATCCAGACCGTGCACCTTCCGCAAGAAAGTATACCCGTTGCTATTATTAGAGCGCGAGCGTAAACACAGGAGCTTCTTCGCATCCTCATCTTCGGCGTTGGAGCGAACTCCGTATTCTTACGTTCAAGGCTGAAGATGTTCGAACGCAGTAGATCACGTAATATATATATTTTTTTTCTCAGAGTGTACGCAATGAGAGGATAACGCTTCTAGAGCAGTGAAGGCTTCGAAGCTATCTTGTATATGATCAGTCCAACAACCCCACCCCGTCTCCCTCTAAAAAAAAAAAAAAAAATTCTACAGCGGTTTGGAAGCTTTCGCTGTGATTGCGTAATCATATACGCAAACGCACTAGATGGCGTAGAAGTAATTTTTTCCCAGAGTTTACGCAATAAGAGGATAACTCTTCTAAAGCAGTGAAGGCTTCGAAGATATCTTGTATATGATCAGCCAACAACCCCACCCCGTCCCCCCTTAGAAGGAAAATGCCTATAGCGGTTTGGAAGTTCTCGCTGTAATTGTGTAATCATATTCACATCAAAGCGAACGTAAGTTACATATCAGCGTTGAGAAAGTCTCCTGTGCTGTACCGCTACACCGCGCCGAAGCGAATTCTAAATCTCCGCAAAACGTAATCGGCGCAGATTACGACGCGTGGAACGTTTAGGACGCCTGGACTAAACTTACAGCTATCGCGCTGATCAATAAGAACACATTTTGGGTGTCTCACCGAAAGCAGTCTGAAAGGTTTCGTGTATAACTGAAAGGAAAACTTTCTAGAGGACTTCCCAATCCTCCTTCGCCTCGTCACTGTCAAAGAAAAACTTGGCGGATCGTTTCTCCGAGCGCTTCCTCCACGGTCAAAAGCGATCCTCGTCTATTTTCCGCCGTCGCTGCCGTTTTCTTCTCGCCGTAGCCCAAGAAGAATCCGCGTAGTATCCGCGGTGATAATTCCGACCGCTCCAAAATCGAGCCGCCGATCGTTTACCCGCCATCTCACGTGGCATTTACCCGTCGACGTAGAAGACAAGGTTACTCGGGTGACATTCGGAACATGGCCCTTGTCCGAACGCGAGCACGGCTTTCTACGCGTGCGCGCACGTGCATCATGCATGCGCAGGTGACGTTGGCCAGCTCGCAATAGCACGTGTTTGCCCTCCAGAAAGGCGGCACGATGGCGGCACCCTCGTCGGAGTGGTTCACGAAAAGCCAAAGAACCCTTCGACCACGTTTTCCTACGTTACGTAGCGATGCGAACGCGAGTCACAGGGAGTGGCTTCGTATATCGCGTGCCAAGGCACCCCTGGAATCACTTCGCTACGCTTCATACGAAGTACGAACGCCTCGGCGACTCACGGTCCAAACTCAGCGTACGCGGACGTAACCTCCCCAACATAACGCAACGTAAGCACACAGCCCCCATTCCTTACATTACGTTACGTAAGCTTACGTACAAGCCACCGGGATATCTGTGCTTCATATCGAGCGTGGCTACCAATTCCAGGAGGTATACCTGGCACGCGACATTCGAGACACGCATGTTTCGGCGACTTAGACGTAACGCAAGAAAACGGTGCTGTGTGCAAAGCTGAACCGAGCTCAACTCCTTACGTTACGTTACGAAGAGCTTCGTGTCCCTGGTTGCCACGGTAACTCACCGTCCTAACATGTCGTCACCGAAACATTCGTGTCTCGAATGTCGCGTGCCAGGCTATCTCCTTGAGTTGGTAGCCACGCCTAATACGAAGCACAGACTTTTCGGTGACTTGTACATAAGCTTTCGTAAAGTAACGTAAGAGAACGGGTCTGTGTGAACCAGCCTTAACAGTCCAGCATAAGATCGAGACAGCCGAGTCAGGCGTGCTAGGGACCTCGGCAAGCGAGAGAAACGCGCACCAAGCCGGGCGGATCAGGTGTCCACAAACGATCACGTCACGCTCCGACCCAGTCTTCTTGGTGGCGATGGCTCAGAGGACCAACGTCAACAACGGACGCTGTCACAAAAGCCCTTTTCAGTGATGCGATTGGCCTAAGCCATTTTGGAGCAGCTTTTGGAGCAGCAAACGTGGTCTTTGGAGCAGCCAAAACAGTGTTTCGGAGCAGCAAAAAGTGTTTTTTGGTGCAAATCTTTTTACAAATTGCTCGCCACAATAATCAAATCATGGTCAAGTTAGAGGACCTGGGAATCTTTCAAGTTGTTAACTGAAATGGCAATGACACAACATGTTTTTGCAATGCTTCAGTTAAATGACATATATATATATATATATGTACCCGCTATAGATAAATAAGAACCAAATTGCACACACTAAATTTATTTGAAAATGACCAGCTTAGCAGTAAATATGAAAGCCTAAATTTCACTGGTTATATAATAAATTGAAGCAGTATCCAACTGATGAAACACCTAACTACTGCAATGCAATACGAAACTGTACACATGAAAAAGGTGCAGTGCGACCGGTGGGTGCTTTTCCTTTTGCTTGTTGAAACTTTCTGCAAGGCTGCTGCACGCCTCGCTTAGCTTTCGGCAAGTAATGCATGTCCACTTTCAATGTCTCCAAAGAGACGTTGAGACATCCCACAAGTGCACAGTGCTGTAGGCGTTGCCGAGCAATTCCAAAACGTCTCCCACCGTTTTACTGGTTCCCGACATGCCAGATTTTCGTCAGAAGCAAGCAAACGTAAAGCAATGGATTGCAAGCGTCCCGGCTGGTACCTCTGTCGTGCAATCATGTTCGCATGCACGTGAGGGCAACTTCGGCAGCTTGCAGTTGCACGCGCTTCGTTATGCGAACGGAGACGGCTGTTCGATCGAAACCGAAACTCTGCCACTCCGCTCCGTCGCCATCTGGTCCCCAAAATTGTATGCAAAATGTAACAATCCAGAATAAAAAAATAAAAAAAGAGAAAAACAGTCCAGCGGCGCGTGCTTGCCAGGCCAGTATGTGAGGCACAAGCTAAGTTAAAAGGTTAAAAAGCGCAAACAAAACAAGAACAATAAAGCTAATAAAAAAAAAAAGAACCTGAGCGCATCAATGCAAGACATCGCGAGTCGGGGTCAAAAAGTTCTTGGAGCGCTTTGTGCAACAACTGAACTCAAGATAAACAAGTGCGCTGTGCGGGTTCAGCGTGCAAGCATTGCCTTTTGTTGCTTTAGTTAACTTGTCTTAAACTTTCTTTTGCGACAGACTCTTCACCTACCGGTGTCCCTCTCAAAAGAAATCCGACCGAGAGAAACCTAGGCAAACAGTACTTCGACACAACAGTCTTTGAGCTAGAGGGATTTTTGTAATACCGTTTAATTTAAACAAGGACAAGATGGCTGATTACCCTGCAGCGGTCCTTACGTTTCATTTTAGAAAGCGCCATATCTGCAGCAATGTGTGGACGGGAACACCCGACGTCATAACCACGGCAACTGGTAGGCAGGGACCAAAGATAGTTTTGCCACGGCCGTTTCTTTCAGAAGCGAGTGCTTCAGATCACAAGTAACTCCCAATGCGCAAAAACGTGATTTCGTTTTACAACATGACGGCATGGCTGGTACGCTTGCATCTATCGTTAAAATATTTTCAAGAGGATGCGAGACGAGACCCACGAGAGCGCGAAATGAGGAACGGCGGGAAAAACCATGCTAGACCGGATGGACGATTGATACAGCCTACTTTCTGTCGGGCGGTCGCTTGCGCCACCTAGCTCACGCATGCTCAGTTACGGTACTCAGTTTAGTTTCGGTTTTGAAAGGCGACCGAAATTGGTCCTTTGGCGCAGGCTTGGCGCAGATTACCCATATTTCGGCGAAATGTAGCAGGATGTAGCAGGGTTAGCCCCTTGGCGCAGATTGGCGCAATTGGCGCAGCAATCACATCACTGCTTTTTCCTCCAGCAAGCCACCGAAACCGAAAAATTGTGCCGAGAACCCGCGAGATGACACCACATTCCGGCCGGGGAATAGAAGGAACTTGCTTTTAGCCAGGAGCTCAACGCGACGTCTGACGCGGGGGACCGACGAAAGAACGTATTGCACGGCCGATTCGTCGGAGTGCTCGATAAAAGTAAGGACAGACAACTACGTTGGAGTCCAACTCCCTACACCACGGAAGCACGTGGCGAGCACGCTGAGGTTCCAGCGCCAACGGGGGCGACCACATGCGAAGTTTTCCAGCCGAAGAGACGATTTGCAATTTTCCCAAGCGCCCCGGCCCGCGCGCGGGGAATTGTGGGAGAAACTCTCCCTCGCCTGGCCGCTCTGCCTTGAGATCGCATTGCCTTGTGGCTTGTCTCCTATTAATTCTCTGTTTTTGATTCTATTACCTATTTGCATCTATTCCAGTGTATTTTTTATTGCTTCTAAGTGTTTCTCTTCTCTTCTGCGCGCGATATGTCTCTATATATAGTATTTGTGTCTTTATTTTGCCTTTTTCGACGGGAGTGCCGACGGACAACACGCCGCTTCGCGCGTCGTTCCCCGGGTGAGAACTATCGTTGCTACCGATTCCTATCGTGCTGTTAGCTGTTCATTTTGGTTCATTTGACCCGCGTGCAGTCGAGAGGAGCCGTTTATTAACACCCGCACATGTCATAGGGGTCAGCAAAGTTCTGAATCAACAATCGCGACGCGAGAGCCGAATTCACTGTGATTTGGCCGCGCGCGCTCGCTCCGTCGACTCGCACTGCAGCGTATGGCCTTCGAGTTCCACTTACTTGACCAAGATACAGCACGCCGCTTTGTCGCCGCGAACCATTTGTCCAAATGCTTGCGAAGCTGAGGCATATGCAACGCTGCGGCGCCTGACAACGGCGCGCTGCAGCGCGATGATCCCTTCGCAAACGCTGACGGCTCAACGTCGCGGCTTGAATGCGCCTATATGGCATGCCTCCGCTGGCTGCTCTCCGAGCGTTTGCCAGAGTGGGCCGTTTATAACGAAAAGTACAGCCACCAGGCTCAAAATACAAACGTGCGATTGTCATTTACGGATATTGTGGATCATATTCAGACTATCTGTGAGCACGACGGGTATGTTGGATCATATTCAGACTATCTGTGAGCACGACGGGTATCTATCAAATTTCGCTGAAGACGCCGTGGGAATCGAACCCCGGAGGCCCGGGTTCGATTCCCACCCGGACGGAAATGTACCAACATTTTTTTTCAAAGCCAATAATTTACTTTGTTTACAGGTACTTCCTTGAGAAAGTTTTCGGAGCCAACGGGAATTTAGGCGACATTTCGCTGCTACAGGGAACGCCCAGCCCATGGGAATTTAGGTGCCGTTTCGCTGCTACAGACAACACCCAGCCAATGGGCATTCAGTTGCCACCTTCACCGGCTTTGCTCTATGAGACAGTTAATGCTTTCGACTTTAAAAAAAAAAAAAAAAAGTGATTGCATCTTTAGTAGGTTACATTTATAATGGGTGCTTAGAAAATGTCGAAAGCGCAACACCTCAGTTGAAACAAAGCCTCTCTCCCCTTTCACTTTTCTCTCCGCTAGTTTATTTGGCCTGTAAATATTATACACTGCAGAAACAACCGCCAACAAATATTATGAAAACCTACACTTGTGTTTTCAAAATGATAACGCTCTTCAGCGGCATCGGAACCAGAGTGAAGTCAAGGACCGCTGCTGCTTCGATCGAGAGCCACACAGGAACTACCTTGACTACCATGTTTATTCAAATATAGCCTCGCCTTTCTTCCCTTCTTTTTCTCGGCGCAACTTTTTTACAATTAAATTAAAAAAAAAAGCTTTGAGTATAATTTCCGAGCCTATTGCGCTCACCCACGTATGCCGCTGCTCGTAGCACTACGGTGCAAGGCGGTGAAGCTCGAAGCGCGCGCGCGCTGGTGAGAGGCGGCAGACGCGAATCACGATAATCAAGTGATCTCATCAGCAGCACAAGACCCTGGTGCCAATCCCGGCAGCTGCCATCCCACCATTTTGCAAGGTTGTCTCGCGACTTTTAGTTTCCGACGTCGCCGACATCGTCAGGAAATTTCGACGACGAATTAATGTGAACTTCGTTCCAGCTTATTTAAAAGCGCCGTCGACCTCTACGAGTTAATAAGACCAACTAGACAGCGTGAGAGCGCGACATCGTGGCATCCGTCCATCTTCATGTACGTTCTTTCATCGACAAAATTAATCGGGTCGTCCACACACAACACATACTGTATGTGTGGTGTGTTCGTGGTGGTATGTGTTAGCGACTGTGCTCTGACCCAAGACGAAACGAACTACACTGTGAGTAGAGACACTGGGAAATACCTATTTGTATCCTCTAACTTCTCCAAATATTAAAGTCGGCCAACAATAAAACCTTTCTTTCATACTTTGCATCGCTTAAGCCCACTCGGCGCATGTGTGGCGCAACTCTTAGCAAAAAATGGTATTGTGGCGCACCGTGTAGCGCACTTTCGTTCACGGCGCAATTCGGCGCAGCACTTCCATCACGAAGTATGATTCCTTTCTTCGCCCTCCTAAGCCCCTTTGCTTCCCCTCCGCAATTTCGTAACTATCACCAGGCGGTGTGGGATCACCGAGGGCCACTAAATGAGCTAGGCTTAGAGTATCGGCGCTCCGTTCCCTGATCTGCTAGTGGGTGCCACCATCTTGGTGAAGAGCAGGCGACACTGTCGATCGTCACAATATATATATAAAAAAAAAAGCGACTTCCTCAGCCTTGGGCATAGTATTAGGAAGCTCAGCTGATATTCTTTTGCTCCATCGTGAACTGTTTTATTATTTCTAGAGGACGGAAAAGTATTTCCTGCGATTTCAGATAAAGCTTCAGGTAACTATTAACCATGATTTTAAGCATAAAGAAAGGCTGAGGTGTCGCTACTCTGAAGCGTCGCCTATTTAGCGATTCTAAGATCACCTACAAAGAGATTTCCCGCCCACGGTGGCCAGACTGGTTTCTAAAGCAATCTGTGGCGTTCTCTTCTTGTAATACTAGGCACGTCGCGAACTTTTGATAACATACGAAGTTCGATCTTGAACTCCGTCAAATTTTATCAGAGATTCGCGACATGCCTAATAGTATTAAAAGCCATGCCTAGTATTACGAGTTTTACATCGGCGACCGCCGCGATCCTAGTGGTGGCGGATGTGACAAGACGCCCGTTTCGCTGCAGCCTCAGAGAGTTCACGTAAGCTTGGGCAGCCAAAGTATAGACACCCCGTGACCACAGCGACATTCGCGTTCCCTCCTGGTTCTTTTTAGAACTTCTACGCACAACCGCCACCACCGCTATGTTCGACAGCACGACACACTCCCGCTTTCGTGACGTCATTCGTCGCCACTTCGGACCCATGTTCGATGCACGGGAGGAATAGGACGCCAAGAGCGCGGACTGTACCCTGGCCAGCTTGTCGGGCAGCAGCTCCTCGTCCCGGAGCGCGTCCACCTCCCCGGCGTCCTGGGCCTGCTGCTGCTGGGCCTGGGTCTGCTGCTGCCTCGACTTGGCGTGCTGGTCGCGCTTCTCCTGCGCCGCCGTCTGCTTCTCCTTCTCCTGCTCGGCGCGCCGACGGGCCTTGCGCTGCTTGCTCTTCAGCTTCTTCAGCTCGCTCGGCGCCATGTTGGCTGGACATGAGAAAAGACAAACGAAAAAAGCACATCAGACAAACACCGCGTGTCACAGTAAAAGCTCTTTCTCGCGTGAGTTGAAACGTGGTGGTGCCAGCGTGCAAATAGCCCTCGACTACTCCCGGTTCTGAACTAGAACGGCGGGTTTCGCGGGATTTGCCAAATAAAATAGGCAACGCTATCTTCTGGAAACGGCCACTTATAGCACCGTCAGACTTCATTCACTCTTAAGATAAAAGAATGACGAGTCAACGATTGAGAAATATACTTGAACCGGAAGTTGTGCCGGGGCTACCAATAGATGGCGCCACCGTGATTGTGGCCAGAAACGGGGCCACGCAAACCCCACAAGCTCGGTCGCAGACGCAATGGGACAGCAAGACAAATCATCATCATCATCGAAACAAAAAAGGGCGAATACATCAACGCGCGGCTCGGACCTTAAGGTTGGTTCGCACATTTGCATTTGATTGTGCCCAGTGTGTTGAGACATCGCGTGACCGCGGGCCCACTGGTGCCATCTGTCGGGCAGCACGGAAACACCTCTGACCCCGCCGTATATATTTCTATATTCTTCTACGGTTTACTTCTTCACCCTGGGTCTGAAATAATTTCGATAATGCTATAAGCTATCGTTTCTCACAGATACTGCGTAGACCTGATCTCTTCAGATACTGCAAAACCTACAGCCTAGTTATGCACAATCTGAAAGCGTTCTCGTCACACTCAAACGCTCTTACGCAGACGCTTCGAGTCTTTCTCGCTTCCGCGCGAGCGCATGCACTGGCCACGCTTGGTCTCGGCAAATGTAGACTTGCTCCTCAGGAGCATATCTGTCAGATCATTCGAGGAAAAGCCGCTTTGTGCCACTCGACCTTCGCAAATGCTAGCCAGGTGCTTCCTGAGCCCCGTTCGTGTTTCACGCTCCAGCCGCCAGGATGCGCCAGCTTCTGTTACACGTGGAGGTGGTCACTTGGAGCCTCCCGCTTCGTCGTCCGACGTCTTTGCCAGTCATTTATACTTCCAGTTCGGGAGATCGTCCTTGCCGTAGATACACACGCGTAGGATAGCCCGTGTTAACATTTCGAGGAAGCTCCATTTTGTGAGAACAAAAATAGTAAACAAAAAACGAATGCAAAGCTCTTCCCTGCGAAAGGGGCTACGTAAGCGAGGCTTTCATCCCAGGACATACAAAGTGGCCGAGCTGCTTCGTTGGCACGCAATATCGACGCCAAGACGCCGATGACTGCGCGCATTACAAAACACAGATTTACGCTCCACTCCTACCAACACCTCCGCACCGAAAAAAAAAAAAAACGAGAGCAACCGATCCGGCGCGCTTTCTCGCGCGTCCGCAAACCGCTCGCATTCCGACCCGTCCAAGCAGACGACAAGTCGTCTCCGGAGCGAAGCACCGCGGACAAACGCACAAGACGCCAGGTCCGACCCGACCTGTCATACGCGGCGTCCGTGACCCGACTCCCGCAAAGACAACAACGGCGTCGTGACGGTACGCCCCCGGTGTGAGCGCGCCGAGCGCGCCAAGGCATCCTCGACCCCGCCGACGACCCGACGGGAAAGATTGGTCCGCGAGTCGATAAACGAAGAGACAGACCAATCAGTCAGACGGGACACGGCCTTAACCCCGTTGGCCGGCGCCATTGAATACACCTTTCGGACGCGCCATCAGCGTTTTCTGATGGGCCCCCTAGATGCCTCGTAATGGGCCCAACTGGCCGCGCCGCGCCACGGGCGCCCCCAAAAGACGTTGGCCCATTACCCGCCCTCCGTTTAATATCGGAGGAGGGCCCTATCGAATTTCCCCCGGGCTTCGGCGGCGGCAGTCGGGCCCATTAGGCCCATTAGTGCGGACGGGCGCGCCCTCTCTCGGGGAGGAGGGGCGGCGACGATTGCCGTCGGAGGGCAGCGGAGCGTCCGTGGTTCGAGGCGTCGCCGAGAGGTGGCGGTAAATGCGACACGGTGAGTCGTCGCGGCGGGGCGCTTAATGCGTCTTTCGTCATACGATAATTGTACAATGTAACCGACGTAGAGAGAAAAGAAACGATGGAAAGGACTATCGGAAAGTGATGAGGCTTCCTTGAGGCTTCCTCGTGAACGCACGACAGGCACCGCAGGAATTCGCCAATCCCAATGCGGCGACGCCACCAAACGGCGAAAGTACGAAACGAACATGTGAGAACCCAATGTCCGGAAAAAACATCGGCCGCCTAGTGACTAAACCGCCAAACAGAGGAACGGCCACAAAGGAAAGCAACACGTTGTGACACAACACCTTCGCAAAAAGATCAGCACCGCTTTTTCTTTCGATCATAAAGATAAGGAAGCTGAGTTATAGAGTCGGCAAGATGCAAATAACACGTCGTAAAGCGCTAACGAAAACAAAACAAAAAAACAACGAACTTTAGTTTACTGAGGCATTTTAAGGGCATTCACGTCTTCAGGCACCAACAACGCACCGGGCCGACACATAGTTATGCCACTAACAAATAAATAAATAAATAAAATAAAAAGCACGGATTAAAAACAATACTAAATAACATACATTTGTCTACTTGGGGATAAAAACAACGATACACAGAAATCCAGACTAATGATCTCTCATCGACACAGCGTGCTCATCCAATTGCGTGTCCCGCACAAGGTGCCGACACCGCCTACTAAAACGGCCGCCCAAGCCACCAGCGAGGGTACGAATACAGCATCCGTCGTCCCATCCAACTGTACTTCGTTTCACCGGTAAAACACCACAAAGAACGGCGTCCTTTCTTTTTTTGGTCCTGTGCAGTTATTTGCAATTTTACCCGAATTTAGTAAGCCTTTAGGAGTTTTATTACTGACTACGTCAACCTCCCACTTCGAGGGATGGGGCAAGTGCCCGACAAATACTGGAGAACAAAGAACTTTAGACCGTCCTGAAGGTCACGTGACATTAAGACGACATTCAATTGGCTTCGATGGCTCCTAACGTCCGCCGCGGTCCATTGTACGGTAAAACACGCGTGGGGCGCCGAGCCAGGCAGGCGGGCACGGCATCGAAGGAGCCAGTCCCGACGCGTCCTCGAAGCGCGCCTTCAAGGACAAGAAACAGCGTCGACGCCGACCGGCCACGAGACAAAGGAGGACCGCTACTCATCCCACAACAGCCGTCGGGAACCTTGCCCAAAAGAAATGGGAGGAAACACGCGAGCTTCGCATGCCTCACCGACTCGGTCTGGGCCGAAGCTTCGAACGACGTTACTGTGCCTAAACACACCCGTTCTTCTCGCAGAAACGCGAACGGCACGCGTTTCTGTGATCGCCGGCGCGCGTTTCCATTTCGGAGCTGCGAAATCGCGAGCAAATTCGCACCACGCGAGTCAGGCTTACATTATCAAACGTTTATGCATTTCATCTATATCTGAAATATAAAATAAACTAAAAGCATATTTTTTTTTTTTTTTTTCCCCGCAAGCATTTACAACTTTCGTGCCGAGGTCGGGCAACATTGTTCCAAAGACGAACCTCTTCGAACTTTACCAACAGTTCAAAAGTTCGCGCCGGTTCGCCAAAAAAATGTTTCTTTCCTTTTTATTTCACGAGAGAAGGTGCCTCGCCGGCCCGCGTTCTTGGCACCATGGACAACGGTGTTGTTCACGATCGGCCAATTAGGGGCACGACGACAAACGCCGGGACGTCCGGTCCGGGTCCAGATGGGGAAATGTCCATTTCACAGACTCGCGGAGGACAAACAGGCCGTCGTAAAGCCGTCACGTTCCAGCGGCTGCTGCTTCCGGCACCGCGTCGATTCGAGGCTTACCGAACAATTAACGGGGTACGGACGCCCGTCTCCAATGCAATACTGAAAAGTAATCGTGGCCTTGTTAAAAAGTTGAATCACCCGGATATCACGGTTGCAACCAATACCGCTAAAGAAAGACACCATCGCCGCTTCAAATGCGAGTCCCACTTCGAATTCCAGTGTGTTTAAATCACGGAAGCTTTAATTAGCTTCTGAATAAGAGTTCGGCGGGGATTCACGCAGTTGACTTTGACTGCGTCGCTTGGAGACCACACGGCAGGGAGTTAAGGCACGTTCACACAGTTGCGTTTGACTGCGTTAAGATTGCTTGCGTGGAACTGTTGCTATGGCAACCCTCGGGACGAGCCAATGGGGAGGCCGCCGTGCTGGCACGACGACGCAACGCAGTCGACGCAACTGCGTGAACCGAGCCTTTAGCCAGACATCCGTGCTTCGCACGAAGCGTGACAGTCAATGCAGAGTGTAGCTCGACACGCGGCGTATAAAGCACGTACATGTCGCGACGAATCGTGCTCGGATTTGCAGTCAGACTCCGATGTGTCGATGAGCCTTTAGTATAGTTCCGAACTGCGGCCCAGCAACGTGTGTACGGAGCAACGCCGTTAACACGACCGAGCAACCGCCCGCTTTTTATTCTTACGTTTTCGTACAAATTCCGTCACCACGTGGTCCAGCTATCACCCCGACGCGGGTATCGTCGGAATTATATATATACCACGTGGTTTCTAACTGGCTCGTGATTGGACCGGACAGCCCGTAGCTTTGGGTGGAGTCCAGGGAAGGGTGAGACAAAGAGGCTGCCCTTTGCCGCTATACTTCGTTTCCCTTTATATTTCTGTTTCCCTCGTATACCAGATTCCTATCCCCGTGGTGATGACATTTTTTTGAAGTCAAATCACTTCGTAAACCTTTACAAAAACAACATTTTTTTTCTTAAGTCAGAGCGCCGTAAAATACGAGGAGACATGCAACCACACACACAACCGCGACGCCACGGTTAAGCTTTTGCGTTTGGTTGGATCAGAAAGCAACAACAGACGCGGAGAATGACGAACGCACGCAGTGACGTTGTGCTTTCAGTGCCGTTCGATTTACACTACCTAGATAAGAGCTTCGTACAAGTAGCAACATTCTTTGAAGCGCCGCCTGCGTGACGGTGCAGATTTTAGGAATGGCGGCGCAAAGCGGAAGAGCGAACTGAATGACGCCATTTCGTTCGCACGGAATGTGCTTCGTCATTCGCTTAGTTGTCGTTACTTGTAAAAAAAAAGCATGGAGGCACTTCAGTTCGATCGGCTCGCGCGCGCTGCTAGCGTCGGCCACGCTCGGACCTCGGGCGACACGAAGTTTCGTACGACGGCGTTGCTGTTTCGTATCAGTTACGGGGCAAAGGCGCTGGAGCCGCCACCCGGAAGACATAAAACAGGTACGCGATTCTAACACGCCCGAGCCGGCATCGATCTGACGAAAGCAGAAATTGCGCCGGACATCGTGCTGCACACGGATTAGGCACCGTTCCGCTCGACTCGCTGCGCCATCTAGCGGAAAACAGTTGACTCGGGTGCGTACTATGTACACATAGCCCCGTGACGACCAAGAGAAACAACCGACAACTGCACGCCAAAACGAATCGTTTACTTCAACACCCGCAAGACATCACGCAAGCGTCCGGCAGAACGCACCGCACTTACGCCTACATCGACCGAAGAAAGCTTAACGCTCGACTCATTAACCGAATCATCGCATCTATCAAACTTGGAAAAGAAGAAAAACAGTTCTGCTGCCTCCAGGCCGCGGCACACACAGAGCAGCCGGCATTCGGCAAAAAAAAATCCCCAATCGGACACGGCAAGCGCGTATGAGCGGCAATCGGGGCTAATGGCGTCGCGCTTCTTCCAGGGTGCCGGAAGGGGCGTCACGCATGCGCAGTGGTGTGGGCGGACAGCAACGCTTGACCAATGCACGCGTCATCGTGGGCGAACGTCGTCACACGCACGAACGTCGCATCAAGACGTCCAAAGAACGTGACGAAACAAACGAAACCAGACACCTCGAAATCGAAGGAGACCGCGCAACCAGAACGAAACATTTCGCCACAAAACGAGGAAGTTCGAACGGTCGCCAAGCACGAAAATGACGGTGCCACCGAGTAAATCTGGAAAAGAAGCGCTAATACTCTAAGCGTAACGTCTCACAGCGCTGTAGTGAACCAATGGAACGGAGCACGAACGCTAATGACTGTACCCTTTCTATTGGCTGGTAACTTGCGCCACCTAGCCTGGAAGCACGGAAGCATATAGCTTCCGTGCTGACGCCATCGACTAAGCTGCCACCCGATTGGCCCGTGGGTCGGGTCAACCGATGACGAGTCCACGGCACGAATAACTAACTGTCTTTCCAGACACACAAACAAACAAATGACCGACGCAAAAAAAAAAAAAAAAAAATAGGTTGGCCGCTTGGCCAATTCGAGACCCACAACAAGAAATCGATCATCGCGCGTCAAGCGTAAAACCATCACCGGACCCGGGGAAGTTCCGACAGCCCCAGGACTGATTTTCCGCACCGGTTTCGAGGCAATCGGACACCGCGGTTTCGCACGGGCCGAGCGTCCTAACCAATAATACGAAGAAAGAAAAAAAAAAATAATAACCCCCGCGCGTACACGGGATGCGGCACGTCCTGTGCGAACCCAACCACCCTCGCTCACCACAACACGTCGGTTGTCCCGTGCCGGTGAAATCGCTAACACAAGAACAACCAACCGGAAGCTGCGGACAAGATATTCGGATAAAAGGGCACGGTAATACGACCAGAGAGCAATCGGGCAAAACAGGTTCGAGGACACCGTTGGGACTCGGTAATAAATAACGAGAGCACGAGCACCGATTTGCTCAACCTGCGGAGAGAGAAGAGTTCCGGAAGAACACACTCGTTGGTTTGTACCGGGCCTTTCTTCTATATCGTTTTATCGAAGGGGAAAAAAAAAAAAATACTGCACGAAAGGTCATGTAGGTCAGGTCGAGTTGAAATCACTTTCCACTGTCTGCTTTTTATCTCTAGAGAAAGCCATTTTCGTATTCGGATCTTGAGAGAGATTAAAGAATGAAATATCTACTTTGTTTTGGGGAGAAAAAGCACTTGACAACTGAATACGATTTTTTTGTTGACCTTCTCATTTTAGACTTCGATTACAAAAGGATTTGCCTAAACTGCACGTATAATAAACGCCAGCCTTAAGCGAAAAAAAAAAAAATTAACTTTTGCGAAATTAAGAGCCAGAAACGAGTGTAGCACAAAACATTTGACTCACTTCACTCAACGAATGCAATGTATAGTCACTCAGGACATGAGAGCGGCTCCAGCGCGTTTCTACCTTCGATATACGCGTCGACGTCTCACGAGCTTCCAGCGCGCACCCGCAGCCAAAGCAAGGTAAAAAGCAACAAGCGCTCGTTGTTTTTCACCTTTCGAATGCCGTTGCCTTCCACCTTTCGAATGTCCGGTGGAAGGCCAGACATTCGAAAGACACGCCCTGCCGTCCCTCATCCTGTCCGTGGCTAATAGTGAGCTCCGTCAAGCTTAGGAACTACAACGGTCACACTAGGGAGCCTTCAAGCGCACATGAAGGCACTCTAGGTCACACAGTTCCCAAAAGTTTTTCTTCAACGTACTTTTGCACACCAATAAAAACAAGAAAAGAAATACAAAAACAATATATAACAAAGGGGAGGGAGGGGCGCTTCTTCGACAGACAGGCATCCAAATACCACTCCTGACGACATCAGGCCGATGAATCTCCAACCGCCGCATTCCTGGGTTCCTTCCGTCATACGTTCCCTAGTGTCCGCAAACATATCACAACCCCCCCTCCCCCTACATAAAGAAAAGAAAATACAAAAAATAAAGTTTGGGTTTCCGGTTAACCGCTTTCCAAATAAACCTCGACGACCGAGAGAAGAAACTCGTCGCTCAAGTCGCCCGCGCCGCGCACGTTGTAGCGCATAGACCGGACCGCGACGGATGGATAGGACGAAGATTAGGATGATGGGACCGGGCAGAGCGCTTCCTTCCGCAAACCTCAGCAAAACGACTCCGACGACGACGGCCCAAGAAAGGACGCGGACCGTGTCCGGCCCGGCTCCGTCAACGACGAGGAAGCGAGTCTTCGACGACCCCGTGAAATAATATTCCAAGTAACCGGGAACTCAACCGAGAACACAAAATAAAATATATGTACCGAAATGGAGAGAGCAAAATAGACGAGCGGTCCCTTCGCCAAATCTGCGCCGACGTCGTCGTCGCATTTCCCATCCATCAGCAGGGACGTGCCCAATGGCCAGAGGGCTGTTTTTTTTTATGTTTGTTTGTTGTTGGTGATTTCACTTTCAGGAAATAACTTTCGCCGGCTAGGAAAAAACGTGCCCCATCCCGGGTCAAAAAAAAAAAAAAAAGAAACGAAAGATAGCCAGAGAAGGTTTGATGGAGATCTCCAATACATATCCGTCGACTCAGTGTTGCATAACCGTACGCTGCTGATCCCGGGGCCTAACGGGCGCGTACTCTCGCTAGAAACTCAAAGCTATACAGTATATTAAAAGTCTAATATTGAGGGATGTGCGAATATGGGTTGGAATCAAACAGTGTCGTGTCGCACATACACAAAAACTTTTTTTTTTTTTTTGCATTTTAGAAGTGAAGTTTGCGCATCCACATTTTTGATCGATGCTCAGGCTGTGCGCAAGGGCACGGCTACCCATAGCCTTGGCTTCCCTGCCAGAAAAGGTTGTCTCCAACTCCGAGTATAGCTTCCACAACCGGCTGTCTCGGCGTTCCCACGTACAGTGGATGCTATGAACGACCCGGCGCTATTCAATTTAAACCACCATTCGCTCATCCCTATTAATAACCAACTGTCCAATTAGAAAGAGAGAGAGAGAGAGAGAGGAAATAAAAAATGCAAACACGCAATGTCCCTTCACGACGTGTATGCAAGAAAGGAATCCCAGAAATGATCGAGCGAAAATGCAGTCGAGAATAACAAAACACTAGAACCCAAACGCACGATTAATTGGTCGCCGTTCGAAACACGCGAGATATTTCTGGCGCCAGCTGTTAAGAGAGGAGTCCGTTTTGGCAGGGTTCTCGCGAATGCCGCACCCAGCTAATTACCCGCCGGTCAAAATCCTCCCTTGCAACGAGGATCCCGGCCCACGCAAGCGCCGCTCGTGTCCCAGACGCATCTTTCCATCTTCGTCTCCATTATCTCTTCCAAGTGTTTCAATAAACCCCAGCGGAAACATTCGGGCAACATCGGTCACCGGCGCAGGAAATACAATCAGCACAGGAACGTGTCTGATAAACGAACTCTTCCGCGTCGAGAACAAACGCAAAAACGCAGACCCCCCCTTTTCCGAAACAAAATCCCGGGTACGCGCCTGAACAAACGCATATATTTTGCCCGAAATTTTTAACTGGCTGTGCAGAGGTCGGGCAACACTGTTAAGATGTCGAACTATAGACAGAAAAAGGTCGTAGGTTCGCCGAACTGGTCGAACTTCGGGTTCGAAAAAAAGTTAGCGACACTTCAAGAACCGTAGTGGAAAAAGTCCGGCTCCCGGCGGAGCGCTACTAATTTCCTCTTTTATATAGAGTGTTCAGATGTACGTAGCTGCAGTTTACATTATATATACTGTCAAGACCGGTTATAACGAAGTCCGGTTATAACGAAATAGCAGCTACAGCGAAGCGATCACGATTTCCCACTCCCTTTTGCGCTTCGTTATAACCGGAGTCGGTTATAACGAAACAGCGGATATAGCAAAGGGATTTCCCATTCCCGTTGACTTCGTCAGAACCGGTCTCGAGAGTACACGCTATCTTATCAAGACGTGCAGGTTTCAACAGCCAAAAGAGCATCGCTTCTTCCTCCGACAATCAAATCTTATTAACAACTACTTCGCGCGACATAAGAACAGTGCGCAAAACTTGAATTTTTTTAGGTGACAATGAGTACAGTCTATATATAGATCATAGGGTAATTTAAGATGCGTTTATGTGCGTTCGAGATAAGTTGGTTGTTTCATCAGGACTTACGCGCCGCTTCAGAAGCAAAAGCCATCGTTTTTCTTCACACGAGCAAATCTTGCAAAACGTACTGCACGCAGAGTACAAACTGTGCCCAAAACTTTTTTTTCTTTTTTGTTTGTTTGGGGTCACGAGGAGCATTGTTGACAAGAACTGAACGTCGTTGTAAAATATCGCGCCAAACACAAGAGAGGTAAGACAAAAGCTGTCAAAAACACAGGGTGTAAGATGACGCTTCCACGCTATCACTGCGTTCAAAAACAGTTTAAAAAAATTGATTTTTTTTTTGTTTTTTGTCCGAGACATTTAGTTCAAAAGTCTGCGAATGTTGCAATTGACAAACACTTCAAATGGGAGTATCCAATTTGAGGATGAGAAACACAGGGTGTCTCTTTCGGAGCCTCCAGCGCGCACTCTTTGCTTTCCGTCGTGCTGCGCGCGCACGCTCCAGGCTCACCAGACGCCGAACTGTGATCAAAGATAGCAAGCTCGCGCTGGAAGCGAGACAACCGAAGGACGTCCCAGCTGTTCTCATCCAGTCAGCGACTATAAATACCATCCACTTTTTTTTTAAATCTTGTTTTTGCCGCCTTTCTACGCTAGGTGTGAGCAAAAAGAAAAGAAAATAGAAAATTGCTGCGCTAGGCTGAAGGATTCAATGAAGCGAAAGCAACGGGTGCTGGCAACTTGAAGACCCTTTCACCGGGCACGAATCCAAAGCCCAAGCCGCATTCCGGGCGGAGGAGCGCTTCAAAAGTACGCGGACGGAACCGATGACGAGAACGAGAGCCGGGAAAGGAAGGGCGGAAAGGAGAACCAGGCGAAGTTCATTGGTTGCGAGCCTTCGTGTCGTGACTTCACACGTTCACCCTGAGCGGCGAACGCGCTCTCCAAGGTTGCAAGAAATTTGATCAACAGCCTTCGGAAGACAACGCATCCAGGCCGAGCCGGCGGCTCCGCGTTCAGAGAATAGCGTCGAGTCAACGTCGGTCCGCGTAGGGAAATTGGACGTTATTCATCAAACGGGAAAATGCAAGCGCAATCTGACGCTACTTCCCACGGTCAAAGGATGCCTGCTACCCAGGTGAAAGTGACAAATCGTCCTTCGAGGAACCGTCCCCATGTCAGTGAGTTCGCGAAGTCGTAACCGTCGAACCTATAGGTGCCAATGTAACCGACAGGATTAGAACGGCAGGGAGGTCCTTCAGTCGTCTAACCACTCCAGCGCGAGCTTCCTACCCGTGATAGCGTCTCTCGAGCTTTGGACGTGCAGCCAAAGCACGCTCGAAGGCAACGAGCGCGTGCTGGATGCGGGCGCTCAAATAAGACTCTGCCGTTCTCACCCCTTCAGTGACTACAGGCCACCGCGCTTCCCAAACCCCACACAAACACAGAGAGAGAGAGACCCGATGGGCCAAGACAGCAGCCAGCCGCGCGCACTCGCTCCCGGCTTCGGTCCACGCCGTGACGCAACCCCCCCCAAGCCCCGCGGAGTCGTGACCGGTGGGGGCGGCCCAGAAATCAGCCTCCACGCACGAGAACCGGAGGGTCACGATCGCTCACGATAAGGTCACGACCTTTTTCTTCGGCCGGACGCTAGATGCATCCATCCTCCCACGCCTCACCACAACAGCCCCCTGTCTCTCGTCGCCGCAGCTGCTGGGGCTCTCGACAAACCTTCGCCCGCAAAACCTGACGGCGGAGGTAGACACCCTCCACCGCACAAGCAGGACCAATCAACGTCCAAATTTACATCACGTGACCGCGCCGTTCGTACGCGAGCGCGTAGCTTCGTCAGCTTAGCGTTGACCGGGGTATAGCTTCCACTCAACTGTCAAGTTCCTGGAAGGGGGGCGGACTGGAGTGGGTGGCGCGAGAAGCCGTCTCCAGCCAGTCCAAAGCCGCAAACGAATCACGTGACCGTGCACCCAACACGTAGCCCCACGTCAGTCCCGGAAGTCGCGTGACATTTACGCGGCGTAGAATTGACTTCAATGGCGGCTCGCAACGGTTCATCCTAAGGCGAAACGGAGTACATCAGTATTGCCCTCGCAACGAAACTGCCAATGCAACGTTGGACGATCACGTACGCCTAGATTTCGTCGGAGGGTAGGTTAGGCCTGGCGCAATGCGGACCATTCCCACGTGTTAATTTTTTTTTTTTTTTCAACGTCTATTATGAATTTTTTTTTTTTTTTTTTTCTGTTTTTGCGAGCGGTCGGGGGACGATGTAGTCGGGTTTCTCCTCCATTCTTTTGCGGTTGAGTCCTTAATTTCTACGCGCTCGTTTGTTCTTCTGCCTCGACGCGAAGAGTGGAACGTTAGTTGGATTAGACGAAAACTAAACCGTGCCAGTTCGCACGCGGTTAGCGCCACGTCGCCTAGAATGGACTAGAACAATATAAAACGCAAACGGAAGACGGATGAACGCAGTCATTGTCTCCGAGGAATCCTCTAGTCATTGTTTGCTTCTTTCGTGTGCGTTTTCCCTCGGGTGTTTGTGCTCTCAGAACGTTATTAAATGAATAACCTTTTTAATTAGCCACTGCTTCCACGCAAGAAACGATAACCTAAATCAGATTTACGTCATTGGCTTTTATTTTTTTGACGTAGATATTAAAAAGCTGACAATACAATCGTTTACGGTCACCACGCAACAGACTGCGTGAACTGCAACATTAGAAAGGCCCAGATTTGTCAACATCGTACTTTAATCACACTCAAACGCACACAATGTCGTTGTTTACGTTTTACACAGCGGTGTCAAATAGGCTAACCAAAGACCTTTGTACCAGAACGAACACTGATACCTTGTCTATAACATTTAAAAATAGAAATTTGCATTTCCGAGAAAGAAAGAACTATACGTGCGATGTTCTACATGCTTTGCTAACTCTATACCTCAGCCCCAAGGTGTTCCTAAAGTTCACCGAAATAGCTAGGTGGCGCAAGCTGCCGCCCAGTTAAAAAAGACACACTGCACGCATCCATCCATCTATTCCCTGGACCCATAAACCGCTTTCTCGGGTAATGTAACGGCTTTCACGACCTTCTATATACTGACACCCGGCCAGGTACACGGCACACTGACACACATTGAACAAGCCTACCGACACACGGGAACACAGGCGCTAACCCGCTTAATAAACGACACACACGCACGCAACCCGCACCGGCGTGAATCAATCGATCACACCGTTCCTCGCAAACGGTATACGCAAACGGTTACAGACACACACATAACGCGCAGCAGTTCCATCCATCTCGGAAAAGGAGTTCCGGAGAATTCCGCTCCGACGCTTATTACGTCAGTCAGGAAGACGCATCGATCCTCAAGCCACCAGCTCCTCCTTGACCTCGCAGTTATACGGCGATTCTCGGAGCAGAGAGCAAACACTCGCCAAACACAGTCAACACACATAAAACGGGGAACGGTAGGGGGAACGAGCGCGCAAAGAATGCAGGTCCTCGCGTTATTCGCATACACGTACACCACGCACATCAACGAACGCTGACCGTTTTTTAGCATATCGCGAAGGACAAAACTGCATAGGAATGGCGGGTGTACACCGCAGTCGGCTATACTGCTTAGGCTTAGCCTACTTTCTCGCACGAATTGCGGAACAAAGAAAACAAAAATGGCGGATTCTCGGATGCGTTTCGCAAATGAACTGCGTCGATAGCCGAGACGCTGAACACAGCTGAGCTGTGCTACCTGGAACGCGTCTCCAACTGGTCTGTTTAGTGTCCTGCGCGGAGAGCAAGTCGTCTGCTTCTTGCGTAGGAGCATAGCCTTTTCTCTACTCACAAAGCCTGGCAGTTCGACGACGGATCCATAGAGTGCCCGGTGCGCGAGAATCTGTTTGCACAGAACGTCGAAGAGCCATTTCTCGGGAAACCTGGACGTCAGCGTACAGCTTTTGCAGCGAAGCGAGGACCCGAAACAAACTTGTTCGCTCGGGAGAGGTGTGTTTCGGCGTCTCGCCGCAGCGGGGCGCCAGTCACGTGGATCTCCTCTCATCCGTTGTCTGCCGCTCCATCTATTACCATTTTGGCGGCCGTTTCTCGTGGCCATCTGCCAGGCTTTGTCAGTATATAGGAGGATATGGTAGGAGTTTCGGTGACGTCAAAACGACGTCGAGCTCTGATTGGCTTCGAGTTTTCGGCAGATCGTTCCGATACCTCCGGTACCGATACCCGATGCTCCGTCCCCGCCTTTGCGCATGTGCATCGTATCGTTATCGGGGGGAAACTTCCGTGATAGGGCATTTCACGTAACGGTGTTCCGTTCCCAGTGCCACGGCGAAACTTGGACCACCCTTAACGGGAGTTTGACGTAGCTACTATTAAACGGCAATTAACCGGTGTTTATTGTTAATAAAGACGCACGCGTCACACCACGTCAATGTCTAACGCGCGGAGCTAACGTAACACGAACGAGCGTTTCCAAAGTGCGCAAAAAAAAAAAAAAATGTTTGATTAAACGCACGAATCACAGCGTGCCGTAAAATATCTACCGTACAAAAATCGAAAGTTCGAAACGTCTAAAGCAAATCGCAAAAAAAAAAAAAGGATATTAAAGTGTTAGTCTGTCGCAATTTCTGCATAACGCAAGAGACGTGATGATGACGATGACAATGCCGCGCAACCAGATCGCGCTGGTTGTAACGCGCGTGGCACAGTGCACCGTATATAAAAGCGCGATGCAAATCGGAGAAGCACGAATTTCGCGAGACACAAAAGTCCGAAACATCAACGCCGTGCACAACGGGGCAACAGCTCCACAAAAGACGCGTAAATCACCGTGCACTTCTTCGCAGAACAACCCGGTTCCAGGGGTCGGTCCCATACACTCCGATTTATCTTAGAACGAACCGAAGCCGACGCTACAAGCCACCCTAGCCAATCCAGCGCCGAGAACAGATCACGTGACACACACTGGCTTCCGATGGCTAGTAGCTAAGCAGGATAGACTTTCCGGTTTTACCCAAAGAAAATTATAAACATCTGTCAGCGTCAGAAATACAAGAATCGGTTAAAATCGACAAGCCCCGGTACACAACAGTTGGTGTCAAAAATACCAAAATCGGTTACCTCTAAAAAAACAAGTATTTCTGAAAATTTTTGATGCAGCTAAGACTTACTCTCGAACGCTCTTAAAACTTATAGACGCGGTGTTTCGTTAGATATTTTATTTTTCCCATCTATAATTACCGTCTTCAGCGTCCGTCCGAAACAGGTCACCAAAATGCACCGATACCGAAGAAGAAAAAAAAAAATTACTAAAACACCGAAAAACATTTGCCGATTTTCCCTACAACTAAACGCCGGAAAAAAAAAAAAAAAAAATCTACGGCCCACTGCTCGTAGCGTCTGCTGCGGTCTATCGTAAGCTGAAAAAATACGGACCACGGTACAGTTCATTCCGCGAAACGCGCGTGCACGCTCCAAATAAAACAAAAACCGTCGCTTCGCACCCCCCTCCCGCAGCGGGGAAAAGGGGGTTGCAAAATGGCCAATCAAATAACTTCAAGAGTGTGACTGCTCGGCCGTTCTTTTTTCTCGCCCGCACAACCGTTGCACGCGCAGTCGCCGCGGCAGCGTCCCCCTCTCCCAGCGAATAACGGGACAAGGACTTTTGGAGGAACCGTCTTCTTTTTTTCCTCCTCCCGCGCACCGGTAACCCGGAGGAGGACGAGGAGAGCGTGGGAAAAGAAAGGAGGAAAAAAAAATAAAGAGCCGTTCTTTTTCTTGCTCGTCTTTTGTACGAAAAGAGGGGGAAGCATCAACACGCGCGAGCGCGCGAGAGAGAGTCCAGCGGTGATGGCGAAAGCGACGACGGGCAGCGCGCACATTGCGGCGAAAGCGCAATCAAAAAGACACCCGGAAGCGGAATTTCTGAGTGCAACACGCGCACAGTGCTTTGGTTTGCACGAGCGCTCGTGCCAGTGACTTAGATCTCTCGGGACGAAGTTTAGAACTCTTCGAAAAATGAGAGCGCAAGTTTGGGCAGAATCTCGAAAACGGATCGTAGAACTCATGGAAAGGATCGTAGGAAAATAAAAACGGAACGTAGATCTTTTCAAATGGATGGTATGCTGTACAACGTTCGAAATCGATTGTACGAGTATAACTTTTCATAAGGATTACACAAGTTTCTGAGGTGTAGCGCAGACGTCGTGAGATTGAGTGTGGATCAATAAATAAGTACGGGGCCCTTAATATTGATATAAGGTAGAGAGATAAAACACGCAATGACATGGGGTACGCAAGTCTCGAGAAAAAGAGCGCAAAACTCTCGACAGAGGTGATGGACTTCTCAAGATTGAGCATACAACTCTTCAAATTGAGTACATAACCGATATAGAGTAGAACTTTTAAGATAAAGTAGAACTCCAAGGATAGAGTACAACCCTTAACATAGAGTAGAACTCTTGACAGAGATTAGTAACCTCTGAGGGAGAGAAAGAGAAGACCTCAAGTGTACAACACTTGAGATAGAGTATGCAGATATCTTGACATAAAGTACCTCTCGAGCGCAGAGCAGAGCAAGATTATTTTGACTTTACGATAACGAAGAGGGACGTGGAAGACAAACAGACAACACATGTTTGTTGGTCTTCCATGCCCCTCTTTCGTTATCGTAAATTAGACACCCCAACACGCTCAACCATCTACATTATTTTGAGTGTCGACGCTTAAGAAGCACTAACGCTAGGCAGCAGCATGTGAATGGGCGCCCCCATAACCGACCTTGGGTTTTTGTTTCCCCTTATTGCGTTTACTTCACTTCATCATTACCATAGTGGGCCGGGTTATGGCCATCTCAGATTCTAGTGTTCTTCTCCCCAGCATAGTCCTTTGTGCAGGCTCGTCAACGCCCACTTCAGTGACTCGGCATCCGGTTAAGACAAGAGAAGGTCAGCAATGGCGGCTGTAATCTGGATGGCGCGTGTGCGAAGCGTCTCTAAGGGCTATAAACCACATTATTGACCCTTCCGGGTCTCGCCGCAACGCCCAAGCCACTGGCCATGCCCACAGAAAGCCCGCATCGATGACGAGAACACCGCGGATTCTGACGACCCCTTGCAATCTACCGAGTTGACGCGGACGCGGCAGTGTCGCATAGAATCGAGCGAGCGTACCGAATCGGCCCCCGTAAACGCCTCGATTCGCGAGCCAAGCCCGTCGAATCGAATCCGATCCAATCCGCTAGAAAGGAAGGGGTGGTTTCACAATTTCAGGTCGAATCGAGATCTTCGTGCAAACGCTAGCACATCGAATCGAGTGTTTGTCTGAGGAATCTCGGGATTGTAGTGTTACGCCGCGAAAAGATGCTGGACGACAAAGGCATGCAGCGACTGGCCGCGTCCTACGATGTGCTTTTACTTTTCTTCTAGTGCGATCTTCTTCGGCCGTAACTTGACCTACCGCTCCTCAAGTACGCAAAGGCGACTCATGCCGCTTATATTTCCAGCCTCCTTCGTATCTGCACGCAAAACGGCCCGTCGTTTGACGATCTCATCGGGATGCGGCTCGAATTATCGAGGATGGAAACGGTTCCTTCAAGCTCTCCTCTGTAGCCACGACATGCGGCAGCGCAAGCGACACACGGTGTCGGCGTACGACTCGGGAAACATGAAATCCGACCTCAATGCAGTAGGCGCCGCTGGACCTCAAAGAGCTCATGTGAGAAAAAAGTATCGGACGTCCGAAGTCACCCGTTAACTCGAATTCCTGACGTCATCATGGCGCCGCAGTTGAAGACGTACGTGACGCTCCGACTTCGCTCATCTCGTCCGGCCTACGTCGCCATGTTGCGCAGACAACAAAAATTGCCTACTGTTACCTGTCGTGACGTACTTGAAGAAGTGAAAGGGAAGGTCCCCGGGAAACCGGAATTTTCTCTATTACGTTTGTAGATGAATACGGAAGATCAAATAAGTATACGTCGATCATTTAATAAAGGAGCAGAGTTCACACAAAAAAAAAAAGCAAAAAAAAAAAATCAGCATTTAAAAAAAAACAAAAAAAAAACGGTTTACGAGTTTTTTAAGAAAACCAAGATCATGCACAATAGCGCTGGCGGCCATTTTCGCTACTCTGAAGAGATGCGGAGCTTCAAAATTCGAAAGATCGCGACTTCCGGCACGCGGGGCAAACCGGAACCGATTGAGAGGGCACGAGGGGTTAAATAGGGAGTTTTCGTAGACCGTGCTGCCCCCTCCGCTAAGCGTTCCGCAACGAAGAAGTTGCTACTGCGCCTGCGCGCCGACAGCCTTGACTGCGGAGTTCCCGCTATCGTAGCAGGTTGCGGAGGGCCTTGCGGGACGGCGAAAACGATCTACGAAAACTCCCTAATGTCGATGCGCATTCATGTTAACGCTGTGGTTACAGAAATTTCGACGCGCTAACGCACGCACGCACGCACACGCACACACAGAAAGAGACAAAGAAAATTTTGGGAGTTTTGTGCGTCGAATGAACGACGGGCATCTGGCACGCCCCAGAAGAGGACTGGGGAATGATTTCGACGCGGAACCGGAAGCTCGGTTACATTTTCAGCAACAGGCTTCCGTCAGATGGCGGGCAGCTCGGCAGGGATTCGAACCCGCCACCTGGAGATCCGTAAACCGTCGTTTTGCATCCGAGCCACCTCTACTCGATGCGCTTATGGTCACGTCTCGGTAAACGTAGCTTTTGAAAGCCACAGACCACCCAAAAACGGAACGCCGCTACATCAAAGACAGACTCGGGAAGTGCAACGAGTCAAGAAAAAAGAAATCAAGAAGCAGGGGGGGTCGGGACTAAAAAGACGACCAGAGAGTGACAGCCTAAGGTCTCGGGCAACAAAAGGAGCCCGTCCCATTTATGAGGCCACACTACTCCTCTGACCACGGCGGTTTCGGAGAGTACGGACTCCGAAGGCCGACCGAAAAAAAAGAAAAGGGACGAGCTCCCGGTGATGAGTTGACCTTGCCCTCGCTGCCAAATGGGTACGCCGCAACGAACGAACCGTCACGACGTGAGCGCGGGATTAGCAGACGGACTCTACGTTCAACCTCCCAGCCACGAAGCACGCCTCATCCAATGCGAAGGCCGCAATAAATAAACAAACGAAATAGAGCCGCGGCGGAAGTATCCAACCAGTACCGTCGGACACAAAGGCGTGTGAATCACTCAAAGACTAGCAACGCTGAAGCGTATTTTGTCCGCCGAGAAAAAACAACTTGTGTTTTGCGGACCCACAAAAATCAGCACGAATTTAATGAAAAGAAAAAAAAAAAAGATCACTAACAAGCGAGATCTGAAGCGTCTGAATGACAAGGGTAGGAACGAATGAAGACGTCACTAGGTGCGGGCCGAGAAATAAGAATAAAGTGCGTTCATGTTGCAACATGATCCAAGTTACACAAATTCCTCGTCTTGTTTGATACCTTTTACAAACAAGGCTATGATACTGCAGTGAGCCATAAATGCGGCTGTAGTAGGCACCAAGCAAAAAGGCCCTCGAGAGCGCATTCAACCCTCTCTAACTCTTTTGGACTACACACAACCATAGTAATGACAGCTTTAGAAACGCAGGTAGTTTGTTACGCTTGTTTACAGGCAACTTTTGTAGACTTCGGGTAACACGCTCGTGTGCTCCCCGGATTCGTCACAATTATCGAGACAAATGTAGATGTGTTCAGAACCCTCGACGTCGTGAGATCAGATGAGAAGCTACGCTATGCCATTCGGGAGCTGACTGCGCTTCGCCTCCTCTTTGCGACGCCTCGCAAAAGCAACGGGCTCGCGTATCCCGGGGGTCAGGGGGTTCGATTCCCGCTGCACCGCTCGGTAAATTTTGCTAATTACGATTACTTCCGCATAATTACGATAAATTATGTCTACGCGTGCCTTCCATACTCCTTGTATTCTTATGTATTGCCCTACTACGGCCTACGTGTACTTTAAGTTGCCTTGGCCCCTGCGTACAGGTCCTTCGTGACACTGGATGCGCAACCCTATTCACATGAAACCCAGTCCTTAAACGCGTTCTGCGTTAAAAAAGAACATCCACGACCTGCGTTCCGCAAACCGCGACACCTACTAAAGGCAACCGACCAATCGCAAAGAATGCAGCAGCGATACATCCGCACAAACCGACGGCACAAATGATGCGTGCATTTCCCACCAAACCACGCACGATCAAGAATGCGCATACAATTTCCCAGGAAAAAAAAAAAAAAAAAAAAAAAAAAAAAGAAGCCGTACGCCCGGAAGCTATAGTTTCGCATTCAGAAAAAAACGCTGTTCGTTCCACCGCAGCCATTAGGCCTTCCCCCCCTCAACGGGATCCACCACGCGGGGGCAAATCGCAACCTCAAACGAAACGCCGCACACTTTCCATTAGCCACGATGCAACCTGCCCCCACAACTTCGAGCAAAATCGGTTCTCTCCGTTCCCATAGCCGTCGTGCCCGCAACCGAGACCATCGGCGGATATCCGCGCAACACTCGAAGCGTACACGAGCGCCGACATGTCTGACGGGTTAAAGAGCCCGACCGGGATGAGCGGTCCGGTAGTAGGCAAAGCACGCGCGATTCCCACCGATGAAACGGAACGACCGCTGCTGCAATCGACATCTTTTTTTTTTCCTCTTTTTCCCCTTCCATCGAACGTGGAAAGTATGTTTACGGGATCATACAGAGCATATCTCGAGTTCACTCTGCGCGATCTGATGCACAAAGGCACAGGCAACCGTCGACACCGGTGAATACGCTATCGACTTATTATAGGGAGACTATTTGTGAAAAAGCGACATACAAGTGACGTCATCAGCGTCACGTGACCACGTGACGCGCTCCTTGATTGCCTCCTCGGGATTGTACGGTCGGCTGCGCTAGGTCGTATACAGCTGCAAAGCAGACAACAAGGCCCCAGTGCCGTCTCTTCGACGCGTCCCACCGGAGGCACACGCGTTAGATCACGTGACTATGTGACGTGATGCACCGACGTAAACAACCCTTCCACGTATCGTACGTACAAACTCTTAAAGGAAAAAAAAAAAAAAAGGCGCAGCGAGTATTTTGCGGCGTTTTCACTGCACTTGGATCATGCTGGAACAACGCGATTCAACCAAAAGAGGATATCAATAGGCGGAGGCAGTGACAGAAAACAAACGCGCAGTTAGAAGCACGGCACAGTAGGGGTTCGTATACGAGAGAAGCAAAATAGAGGGGAACCGCACGCGGAAACAGGAAACGCTCGAAGCAGACCCCGAATGACGGAACTATTGTGGCACCTAGCGCTCGAAGCGACCCTAGTGTCGAACGCAGCGTGCTCACCGAATAGCACTATACTCCTACTGAGAACAGCGCAATGTTTCCTTAAAAAAAAAAAAAAAAAAAAAAAAAAAAAAAAAAAAAACTTGCACAGGCAAAGGTACTTTTTCCAAACCACCACAGGCTAGGTACTTTCTTATGCTTTTTTTTTTTCTTTCTTCCTTGGCTACTACGAGAAACGATAACTAGGTGGTTATGCGTGCGTGGGTTAACCGCCGAATAAGGGTTAAGCCGAGTCTCACCAAGACAGATTTCAGACGTTATAAGGAAAATTAAGCTTCGTAACTCGCAGTCAGCACGTCTGCAGTTAGAACCAACTAAAACGCCAGAAAAAAACTAGGAACGCGAAAAAGGTCAACCGATCCGCAACAACGGCGTTTCAACACAAACACAGATGCTTAACAAGAAAAGTAAACGCAAAATAAATACGACGCCAAGAAAAACTGCTGCCAGCAATACGAAATTACCCGTTCCTCGTCACCTTGGTCGCAATACCAGGCATGATAAACATTGGCATTGTGATTCTGCGCCATCAACTCGTGCTTTCGAACGTAGTGAAAGACGGACGGTCAGCGCAATACGCAGCCATGGCCGCAAAGGCTGGTTCACACACGTTCGCGTTCAGATCTGCGTACAACTAGGCCGAAGGCATTGAAGCACTATTCACCATATCGAGAGTCTACGCAGTATCGTGAAAAGTTGTCGATTCGCAACATTGTCAAAATTATTTCAAGCACGCGGCGAAAGAACGACACGCACAATGTACGCAGAGCGGAAGGGTTCCAGCGCCATCCGATAGATGGCGCCATTGTGATTTCTCGAAAGCGGCTGCTACGCAGTCGGTCGCACTACAATGCGTGAACCAGCCGTAAACAAACACTAATGCCGGTCCAATGACAACGAAACCCAAGAAGAAGAAGAAAAAAAGAAAGAAACCTCCGAAGCAATCTTACGTCGAAATAAAAAGAAAACGAACCCGGACGATTGTTCTCGAGGGTGAGCGAGCAATTAAGCGGGGCTTTCACGGATGGAACCGCGGGGGACAGCTTCGGAATCTTGTCTCCGCCGTGCGATCCCAGCGTGTCTCGGTCAACCAGTCGGCCTCCGAGACGCCCGTCCGAGCCGCCGAGAACACAACCGGCGTGTCCGTCCCCGAGAGTCTTGATCGGCTCGGTCCTGACGTCACGGGCGACGCAAGGACAAGGGACACGTGACCCGACGCCGCCGTGGGACAGTCGCGTTCCAGTCACCGATCAAGTCGACGTAAGGACGGCGACTTCGGCCAAGATCCGAGACAGCAGACACCGTCCACGTTGACGTCCATAATAAAGTCCCGTGGACGTCCTCGCACCCTAAATAACGTCTCGTGGACGTCCTCACAACATCGTAACGGTCCGTGGACATCGTCACGGCATTACAACGCCCCTTTAATGTCGCATAGGAGTTTGCAAGTACGGCTTCTGGGTGCCTCCATCTTGCTGCTGGCGTGTGTTGATCGCCTGAGAGTCGAGCCTCGCTAAGCCCTGTCTCGATTCATATACAATAAACGTCTCGACTCACGTGCAATAAAAACCATCTCGGTAACCTAACCGATCAGACAGAGCCGTTCCCACAGTCGGTGTGCAACGTTAAACCCGCACAACAAGGTCGAAGGCAATGCTAAACCGACACCAACCTGCGTGAAACAAACCACTCACGACAAAAGAAAAGAAGCGTACCCCCGCTAAGTGTTTTGTTAGGAAAGTCTTAACGGAAATACGCTCGGGCGCAGCCAGTCGGGCTTCTGACACGCTCTAGTCTACATAGACCCTTCCGCCCATGCCAATGTTTGAGGCAAACACACACTGAAGGAGGACGCCCGCCCCCCCAAGGAGCCCACAAAAGACGAGCAAATGTTTGACTTTAATTGGCCAAGCGTGCCGGCGCAAACACGGGCGGTACGCCAGCGCAAGCAAACAACGCGAGTAAACAAGCTGCGCCAAAAGGGAACCGACTCCCGACACGCGGAAATTGGGGTCCGAGCGCCGCACTGTCCTACACCGCGTCACTTCGATAAATCACAGACGTGGCAGGCTTAGAACGGCAGGGAAGTCCTTCGGACGTCCGCTTCCTCCGTCGTTCTCGCCCCGTCAGTAATTATAGAAGGTCCTAATTGCCCGCGTATTCAAAGAGCAACACATCTGCCACGTAAACAGTGTCCTCGCGATGACAGTAAGTAAACCTGCAGAGTCAAACAAGAGCGCACGAGCCGACATCGGAAGATGGCAATTGAGATTGAACGGAATCCAGTTCCCCAATAGATGTAGCCTCCTCGCACGCGCCATGTTGTAGGGAGCCCCACCGCAGCGCGCGACATCACAGGTGGGCGTTAAAGCTTCCTCCAGTCGCCACCAGGTGACGCAGAGAGGCGAACGCGCGAAACGGACGTTTAAATGCAGCCGTTACGTCACTTCAACAACAAACAAGAAATCGTCACGAAGACGAATAATATGAATCTAAACAACGAGATAAAAACAGATAATGGCTGGTTTGTGTATCCTTTCGGAAGCGTGACCGCGTGACTGCGTAACAAAGATGATAGATGTCCACGAATATAGCTAGCTGCCCGCGTGTGCACACGGATAACGTAACTTTTATCTACATATATACAGACGGATAGAGGACAGTCATTAAGAATAAGCAGAACGAAGAATGTACCTCGGAGGAGGGGGTCAAATCGTTGCCCGAACTGTTAGCAGCCGGATGTCTTCCTGGATGTATCACGCGCTCGGCCCAAAGTTATGCGTGCCACTATCTGTCCGACCAAAAACACAAGAAAAAAAAGAAATACATCGAGGAGATAAAGAGAGAAATCTACAGCAATGGTCGAGAGCACGCGAGCTGAGGTCAAGCCGTGCTCGTGTCTGACCCTCTCCTCCCCCCGAACGCGGAACACAACAAGCTCCGAAACGCGGACTCCGACACACGAGGAACCGTTGGGCATCGGAGGACGACCCCGAAACCCGGCCGAATCACATCTATAAGCTAGCGTTATTTATACGGCGTGATCGCGGCACATTAAATGCAACATCATAACGCAGCTACGCTTTCTTGTTTGCGGCGTTTTTAGCCGATGGTACCGGAAACGTAGCGATGCGAGCACCGCGCGACAAAAAACACACGCCATGGATGCAAACAAACCGCGAGTGTAATGCTTGAGTTCAAGAAAGCGAAACCGCGTCTGCCCGTACTGGGTCCACGCTCAAACAAAAATGGCGTCCGTCGCAATCCGCGCACTCCCAGACTGACACCCCGTTCGGCATAACCAGGTAGCGTTCCTGGCAACTGCAGAGGTCACGGAAACACCTCCGCACAAAGAACGAACGCTTCGAAAGCCACTGATGGGACGGCAGAACGCCTCTTTTGGATACCCAGGCTCTGTACACCATTCGAACATTTACAAGACCCCAGGCCAACGTGCCATCTCCTCAGCCCAACACGCGCATGATTCGTCGCTTCGGAAAGCGAGCGAATCGCGCGCCATACGCACGAATACCGAAAATGGAACCGGCCAGGAGCCCTTTTCCTGGAAAAGATACAAGCTGGAGCTAGCCCGCGCCGCTGGCTTCGAGAAGTACACCCTCCCGCAATATGAACGACCCATTAGAGAACGCATTTCAAAGTGGGTCTGCCGAGCCCGTTTTAACAAAATTATTAAAAAAAAAAAAAAAAATCTTTATATATATATATATATATATATAAAGCTCTGGTTGGAATTATTAGTGGCTATAGAATCAAAGCCTCTGTCTCGACTCAGTGTTCGAACACTGAGCAGAGACAAGTGGCAGCAGCTAGCTTCGATTCTACCGACGAACAATAACCGCGGAACGTGCAAGTAGAGCGCGAACCAGTAGTTTCGACTTCTGTCCACCATTGTGCGGAGATTCCACGACTTCCAACAAAAGGCATACTTTCGAAAGGGCTTTATTCCAACTTTGTCTCCTCCTCTCACCCAGCTCATGCCCGCATCCGAGGTTCGTATGTCGCACATGCGAAGTTCGAAACAAGCCGGGACTAAACAGCTACTCGTAACACATTTTGCCCACTGGTAACTTTTAAAAACTTGAGCATTACAACATTCGTCGTAATCCTACAACTCAACGAACTTCTTCCACCCTAATTCCTCCCCCCAACTTCGTGGGACGAAGCGGCAAAACAACAGCACACGGTAACTCTCTTCGTGATACCCGATGGTTTCTCGCGTCCTCCATAAAGCAGTTCCGGAGGAGAACTAGAGCCGTCTTCCGATCTCTCTCTCTCTCACAGACACCTCGATACAGGTGCCGACAGAGCGAACCGAACACGCAAAGACCTTCCGCTCATCGCGACCCGGATGAACCAAACAAATTCATTATCCCAACGGGTCGGGAAATAAGTAACGATCCGGAATAGGACGCGGGGAGAGGAGGGGGGCGCCAAAAAACCCGGAACGCGAAGTCCATATACGATTATACGAAGATGTAGATTTGAAGCGATCAAAGAATACTTATATTACCAACATATTTCATCGCAGAAAAAAAAAATTAAAATAAAAAGGGTCGCGCATTAGTGAGGCGTCATGCCGCATCATTACTCCATCGGCACTGAGCACGATCTTTTTCGTCGACCTCACAGTTTACGAGCCGCAGGTACCATCTTCCGCGCGGAAGTTGATCTAACGCACAAACACACACACAGCAACGGCAGCGTCCCAGTGAAACCTCGGCGGCGTTAATCGTGAACGGAAATTCGAAGGAGAACCGTTCCGCGGTGCACATAACTGGCGCCCAACGTCGGGGCGATTGCGGTCAGCTCGCTCTCCGAGTAACACCTCGACTCCCACGCCATTAGCTGGAGGCACCCACGCGTTCACAAACAACAAACGGCCCGAAGGAAGCTATCAAATGCCGTTCCGCGTAAATACGGCCACTTCCTCGCGTCCCCTATCACCGTTAAAAAAAGACGTGATCTAAAAGGCTCGGTGAGCATTGCGTCAAAAAGAATAGTCCCTCTCAATTTCCCTCGCGTTTTTCTTTTTACGCTCTTCGCCTAGCGATAGTTGCTTCTCTCTCTCCCCCTCCCCCTTTTTTTTTTCTTTTTTGCCTTGATACCTAGATTATGAAAACACGATACTTTGTGTCAAAAATGAAGTGATAAAGTCATTCTCTCTTCTTCAGAAAGATTGGTGCCATACAAAGCATGAAAAAACTTAATGACACCCCTTCATACATTCCATACATACACAGTAAAAAAACACCAGCTTGTCCTTTTTTTTTTTTTTTTTTTTGCCAACTGAGAAATAAATAATGGACCTAAAAAAATACCCTGAAAAATACCCAATGCTTCTATTCAATAACTCACCCGAGCTAATTGTCAGAAAAAAAAGATCGCAACGTGAAGGGAGTGTACAGTTCCCGAATTATCGAGTCGACAAGTCCGCGGACCTTTTTCAAAAGTCAACGAACACATTGGCCCTCACCGCTTCTTTTGTGCAGGAAACGCGCCGATCGGTATCCGAGTCTTCGGCGAAAACGGACGGTGCCGTCGTTTACGACACGAGCTGAGCTCGAGTTCATACCGAACGCTGACGGCACCCTCGTATCCAAATATAGTCTCACGTCACGTGCCCAAAACAACGGCGGACTCGGTTAATTGGCGCAGTAGTCACAAGATGGCGCCCAGACAGAAGGGACACTTATACCGTGAAGTGGTATCGTGCGTGCTTGTTCGTTTTTTGTTTTGTTTGTTTGTTTCCTGCAGCCTGCATTAAGAAACGCTCCCTTCCTGCACGTCGGGATTTACACATTGGCAACGTCGACCTTGCGCATTCAATTCCCTCTTCGTTTTTTCGCAAGTCCGACGCCAGGCCGCGCAAAATTCGCTCCACGCATGGACGGGCGCGTAGCTTCCCTTTCGTTCACGTCTCTTCCGCTAGGTGGTGCCGCCTACGTTGGAGCTTCGAACAAACGGCACACTCACTTGTGGCTCTGGCGTCACGTCGCGAAGGCGACGCTATTAGTGCAAGGTAAACATTCAAACTCTAATAAAAAAAAATATATATATAATTAAAAAAAACGTGGAATTAACGTAAAAGGATGTGCGACAGCTGGAAAAGATGACGGCAGCAGTCGCCAAGCCGACACCTCATAGAAAGCTCGTCGCTACCATTTTTGTTGCTACCGTTACTGCACCGAGTCGCAAGAGGACCGAAGCGGTGCGAAAAAAGTAGCGTGACCGGAATGCTGCGAGACAGAAGACACCGTCATATGACACCCAATCGCGACACTCACTGAAACCTAAAGTACCTACTACAAGAAGATCATCCGACAATAAAATACCGTAAGCGAGATGGCATAGCACCACACGCCCATCCCTCCATCCATCCACCCCCCCCCCCCCCCCCTTACACACACAAACACATTAATAAACCACCCTATTTCTGCAACAGTTGATTTACGGGTGCGTCACAGCCTGGCGCCGATAAACTCCAATCGATAAGTAATGGATCGAACAAATCGGATAACTCCAATTCGGAAAGAAAAGGAAATGTGATCATTATCAAAATGATACCTCTGAAAGTATCAAGCGCAAAGTCCCCATGAGAAAATGGGTTGATCGGCTACGGGCCTTGCCCAGTGGTGTAACACTCCTCTCTCTCCAGACCGGTGGTTCTCAACCGTTGACGTTTCGCGTACCCCCTGTGGAACGGCGGGGATGACGGAGGACCCCGTTCGTGGTGAGGGCAAGGGAAAGGTATAGGTTAATTATGACAAGGATTCAATAAATTAGCATAACTAAGGGCTAGTTTGAAGAAGACTTCTCGCATTGGCATGCATGCGAGAAAACACCCGAAAATTGGAACACTTCAATCAGAAACAAATACATCTTTTCTTGCTGGGCTTGACTGATGAGACAGGGTTTCACGGACCCCCACTTGAAAACCGCTGCTCCAGACCATTCGCGGCAGTTTTATCATCTGTCAGTTTCTAAATTCCCCAGTAAGCGACGAATCCAAACCAGCAGTGATCAGTCTGAAACGCCAGCAGCGAATCTCCAACACCGGTGATCAGCCTGAACTACCAGCCAGCGACCAGTCTTGAGCATCAATGACCTGCTGCCAGTGTCTGGACTGTCTAGCGACTCTACGTCAAACCCTTTAAAATTCCCCCGGTTCATCTAACCTCTATTCATTTCTCACTCATAAACAAAATCGATAAAACAAATAAACGAGGTTACCGTCCGGTCAGCCGACCGAGCCACCCGACCAGGCGCATTCCTAGCTCGGGGTCAACAGCGCCGGGGCATAGGCGCACTTTCACCCGTGCGCGATCACGCTCATTTGCGAGAGAAAACAAAGCCGGACTGCCAGCGAGCTAGAGAGATGGGTCTGCAAGAGTACACCCCGTGACCTGTTGCGCGGACAACGACGCCGAAGCGACCGCAAAACCGATGCAAAAACAACAAACAAACCCGCAAAATCAACAAAAAGAAAGTTTGAACAGGTTGATTCGGAATCCGGATGTTGCGCATCGAGATCTCATCCCAGGCAAGTTTTGGCGAGAGCGAACGAATCAAAGATTCGAGAGAGCGCCCACGCCGCGCACCGCCACCCCCTCGAGGGGACAGTTGTAAACAATGGCGCACGATCTGAGTGGTCTTTTCTTTTCCTGCAAACCCGTCTTCTTTGTCGGGGCATTCTCGTTTCCCCAAGTCGCGAGAGCACGGGTATTGTGCCCCGTTACCGCAATCAGGGGGTCTTTACAACAACGGCGAGCAACCGAAGGGACCTGCCACGAAACAAAAAGGAAACTTGACCCCGTGTCCGCCCGAAGCGATCTACGGACCAGGGAAAGTCGTCCCCGAGAACCGATGAGGCGATCGTCGTGTGTGTTTTGCCGCTGGCGTTCCGTAACGTCCGTCGTTCATCTGACCATCAACTATTGCGGAATCTATACGCAAACATTAGGAGAAACACCAAGAAATAACAACGTATCAGGTTTAGGGAAGCAGAAAGGGAGTTTTGACATTAAACCTGACCAGGTATCTAAGCGTAACAAACTGCATGTTTGGACCATGACAAACAAAAGTAGTAATTAAAATATACAAAGAAGCGAACAACCTAAATAAAAATGAGTTAAGTAATCGCCACCAACATCCTATTTTCCACCACAATCTAGCAAAACAAAACAAAACAAAAAAATTCATCGCCCAGAAAAAAAAAATTATGTCGTGAAGTTTTATATGCACAGCCGTAACATATTTCGCTCATGAAATTTTCGTCGAAAATTGCGTCAAAATGCTGTATCTCGTCATAAACTAATGAATTAGTCTACCACTCCACCCTTTTCTTGCATAAGTCACAGTCGCTATTTCTAGAACACCATCAATGTTCCTTTGCGCCCCAAACTTCACTGCCGTCCTGCTATCACCATCACGGACATTGTTTTGTTTAAGCGCTCTCGTATATGCACGTTGCGGATATTCGTACACCGCTCTGCAATGCAATTCCCTCGAACGCGTTTTGCAATAAATAAACCCCCTTCAAGCGTCCAAAAGAGGCCCCGCAGCCTTGCGGAACGAAACGTGGTCCGTTAGAACTATTCGACATATCGGAAACATACGCTTTAGGGAACCGTTTTTGCACAAACGATGCCATCGGCTCTCCAGCATGAGCTGCGCACGCGCGAGGTCACTTCCGCCTTACCGCAGTCCAGTGTCCGAACCCTAAGCGGGGATCGTGTGGTCAAAGCGGCCGACATCAGAAGCGTCTCGACTCGTTTGTAGAACGGCTGTTTCACTGTGGGGAGGCGTTTGCCGAGCCTTCGAACGTGAATTAAAGCATTCGTGGTTGTGCCAGGAAGAAATGTCTCAGGTGGCGGTGAGGTAATCTAGTCAAGTTCACGACAAACAAAAAAGAAAACAAACGAAAAGTGAACCAGACACCAACGGGTTCTTAGAATCACATTGTTCGTTCGTCTCAGTTTGCGGGGATGTAGCACAGCTCAGTCGGCTAAAGCGTCCCACTCCCACTTTGACGAAGGCGCCGACGAGACGGGCTCAAGCCCTGCCCGATGACGCATCCGTTAGTGATAAATGTGTCCGGGATTTGCAGCGTAGAGAGAAGAAGAACTGCGTCGGTTTTGTATACACCGACACGCGGGCTTGACGTCACGGCGCTGCGGCGGCGCTGCGATCGCGCCGGAGCCGGGGGGTGTGGGCAAAAGAGCGCACGTTTCGCATGGGCGTCATAGCATTTCAGCATGCCGCAAAGCTGTGCTGCCGTTAATTGCACCGAAAGGTACAAGAAAAGTCGCGGAATGAGTTTCCACAAGTTCCCGGCAGACTCTGAAAGGCATAGAAGGTGGATAATATCCGTGGATCGAAAATTATGGTCGCCTCGCGTGAACGACCGTTTGTGCGGCAAGCACTTTCTTGAAGGCAAGTGCGGCTTCCATTTCAATCTCCGTCCCGAGGCTTGCTTATGTGCAGGGAAACCGTCTTCTGATCGAGACCACCCGGATTTTGTTTCCACGGTGTTCGCGCACAAAGCACCGGCCAAGCGCTCGTCGAAGGCTCGCTACGCCCGTGCTACCCAACAGAAGGGGATCGGCGGCAGAGCGGCAATGTTGTAGGCGTTACCGAAAAAAAGTAACGAAATACGTTACTCGTTACTTGCAAATCAAAGGTATGCATTACTGAGCTAAGTTGCCTAAAAATAAAAAAAAAAATAAAAAAACGCGTTACCGCTACCGATAAAAAGTACCGCACGTTACTTCTGCGTTACTTTTTAAATTATGATTTCACACTGTTTTGACGATACAATTTTGCATAAGCTCAAATATCAGGAAACATTATGTTCATGCAGAAACTGAACATAATTACTTTATCTATTTTTGCGGTTTCACCTAAATAGTCATGAGAAAAAACGGAAAGAAAAACAGAGCTTGACGCCTAAAAACACGGAAAAAATTGAAGTGTAATTGTAGTAACGAGTAACGAAACTACGTTACTTAAAATAGTAACGTAAGTACGTTACCCGTTACTGTGTCGAACAAGGAGGGAGTAGGTTACTACGTTACTGAAAAAAGTAACGCGTTCCTGGTAACGCCGTTACTTGTAACGTTTTACCGCCAAGACTGCAGAACGGACAAAGCGTTACTGCTTGTCATGCCTTGTGGTCATGAGAGAAAGAAGAATAGCATACTTTGACTTGAAGACGCTGTGTGTACTTATTTCATTAATAGAGCCCTTCCGCAGACCCAGTCTGCTGATCCCGCCGGCAGTGCGGAAACCGAATCGATCGAAGTAATCGTAGGCCTCGAGAGACTTAAGTTGTACGCATGCTTCGTGTCGGCCGTGAACTGGCTGGGCGAAAAAACTAAATAAACGACAATGTGAGCCGTCGACTTCAGTGACAGCAAGTTCACGTCGGAAGTCCAGCAGGCCTTGTTTATACGGCGTACGGATCCTCGTAGGCAACGCCATCCACGCACAGTCTGTCTCGATACCGCTGCCGTTCAGGCTCGGGTAGCGAGCTCAAATAGTCGGGCATAGCATACGACATACGTTGCCAGGAAACACGACTCACAAATAAAGCTAGAAGCGTCCCTACAACGTCAACAACGAGCGCACGCCGCACAACGCAATGGCGAAAACACGGACAGCCGGGTCGCTTTTGCCCACATAGCTTCCGCGCATGCGCGGCCTTCCGGCCGTGTTGGTAAACAGAGCCGCTTCGCGTGTCGGTCTATAAGCGAAGTTGGCGCAGCACATCCACTTCATCCATCGACGCGATGTCGAACGTCCCTGGTCTCGCCGTCAGCAATCTCCTTCTATTTGGGGTAGCCAACTGTTTTTCTCGCCGAATAAAGCCAATTCGAACTCAGTCAAAAAGCTCTAGAGCTATGATAGCCGCGAAGATCGCCTGCACCTTTAGCAGACGAACTGTTCAGTCAGGGTGGGGACGCCGCCGCCACATTTAGCGCTCCCATTCTAGCAAAACGACACAAAATATGGTAAGTTACACAAATTTGGTTTCAGGCTACTCCTGAAAAGGGAAATCCCTTCAGTTCTATGAAATTATCCAACACTCCTCCATCCCTCCCCCCCAAAACCTGACTCCTCTTTACCTCCTCTTTACAAAGCCATTGCGCGTTTCCACTGCCAGGGAGCGCGACCTCCTACGATCGTCCACAAGGTCGGTTCTCTAAAAAGATGTTTCATGGAAAACGATCGGTCCGACGTACCAATCGTTTGGTCTATCGACCGCGTTTTATTCCGGTTCCCTAGAACTCTGATATACAAGACGTCACACGATACGATACGCAACACGTCAAAGAATACGAAACGGAATACGGAAACGAAAACGCAGAATCGGGCAGGCGTGGAGGAAGGAAGCGGGCGGACACTACCGTTAAGAACGCGGTAAATTCGGGGTCGAACGATCGAGCCCCGAAAAAAACAAAACAAAAGACACAAAGAAACGACGAATTAGGGTCAGCGAAAAGTGGGGTGACGCATGCCCAAGCTGCCCGCCCAACAAACAACGAGGAGTCCCCGGATCCGCGATTCCGAGTCAAGAGGTCCAACGCGTCAAGAGGTCCAACGAGTCAAGAGGTCCAATATTGGACCTCTTGACGCGTTGGACCTCCTGACGCGTTGGACCTCTTGACTCGCCGTGGATCTCTTGACTCGTTGGACCTCTTGACGCGTTGGACCTCTTGACCCATATTGGATCTCTTGACTCGTGCCTCGATGTGTCAAGAGGTCCAACGCATCAAGAGGCATAATATTGGATAGCTTGACTAGTTGCATCTCGTGGTGTGAAATATGTACAGGCAAGGGGTGTGAAATAAGTAGAGGAAAAAAATGAGAAACAAAAATTATGAGGGCACCTAAGCTTTCTCTTACCATGTGAGAATGCGCGAGCACTAGCTTTTCCCGAGTTATGCTGCCGCAACGGATAGCGCGCTAGTAGCGGGATCAAGAGGGCCTAGGTTCGAAGCAGGCAAGAATGGTTTCGTACTCACGTAACCAGGGAGGTCACGTGACCAGAGTCTTTTTTTTTTCTTTGTCAAAGTGACCACAGACCTTTCTTTTGTTTTTTGTTTGGTCACATGACCAGATAGGTCACGTGATCAGAGAAATCACGCGACCAGGGAGATCACGTGACCAAAGATATCACGCAACCAGAGTTTTTTTTTTTTTATTATTATGTTGGATTGTGTTGGAGAAGTCACAGATTTTGACGACTGATTTTGCCGACGGCTTTTTCGCTGACTGAGCCCAGGTAATGCTCACGCATTAAAAAAACAGACAACAGTGATGCTGACAATAAAGGCGGAGAAGAAAACTGTCAGAAAAACAGCCAAACGTTGAGCTGTGCAGACTTCCACACGGCAGGCCGCAGGGGGGATCTCACGAACACGGCTTTGATGAATCGTTTCTGGCCGGTGATGTAATCAGTGCTCGTGCGTATAGCCCGTGATTTACTTGGTTTCTAAAGCGACAGATACGCGCGCGCTGGGCTCTGGCGATTGCATGCTGGGTACTGGATTTGTAAACACCAGAAATCATTGTTGTTATAAACTGTCAAGCTTATGGCAACATTCGTTTGTCGGGGACCTGTGTGACTTCGCTCTTCTACCCCTGACCACAAAGTCGTAAATCTGCATCTCCCCTGTTGCTCTCCCCCTCCAATATCGAACACGCAACCGGAAAGTTCTTAACATTTCACAATTTGAGAAGCCTTTTTTTTTTTCTTTTTTTTTTTTTTTTTTTAAGAAGCGATTAGTTCGACATCCGGGTTAGAACTAATTGTAAAACCATTTTGAACACATCTTTCGTCACATACGAAAGATATGTCCACAGTTATTTGCTATTTTGACGTCTACCATCACATTAAAGCACTATTACGGCGTTTGACGTCAGGATAAATGAACTTTTTTTTTTTAATTTTTGTGTCATCATTTTTAAAAGTTGTAGTCATTGATATAATTTGTTCACGTCCCGTCAAAATAGCTGCATTGATATTTTGAAGTCCTTGGTCTTCGAGGAGCTTGAAGAGACAGTTTGGCCTTACGCAGATGGCGTGTAAAGTTACTCATTTTTTCCGTTCGCCGTGGCCTATTTAAACTATAGCACTGGACACACTAGATGTATAGGTTTAAAAGATCGACGTGTTTTCCGACGCGAACAATTCTTCAATCGACTTCTGTCTTTATAATCCAATTTTCTCAACAATTATTGAGCAACTAACCTACCATCTTACAATTCCAACCGACTAACACATCGTGTAATTTTAACTAAAAATAAATGATATTGACAGACAAGTGTTCGGCAATTCGTGTCAAGAATGCTTAATCAAAAAATGTTCAGTTTCATGATTTATTTCACCGCATTCTCGAAAATAAAGAGCACTAAAGGAGTTACATATAGCTAGCATAAATATTTATGGCTGCTCCGTGCTTTCGAGTAAGCCAGCGGCCCAAATTAACCCGCTATAGCTCGCATTGGTCACAACGTTTCGAGAAGACAATGCTCGCATTCATTTGCAACACTCTAATGGACGCCAAGTGGCATAATCTGGGCTCGTTTAAAGACGCCCTCCAATGATATTTGAGCTTCTTTCTATGTTGTGTTATTTACCTCTTTAGTGATTCGGTGAACTCAGTGAATAAAAACTAAAGCATCAAATAGTAGTGCATCATAGTTTTAATAGAACATACGAGAACCCGGGACTGGACAAAGCTACCCAAGGAAGTGTTTGCGATTACAAATACTGAGATACATGAAAGGGAAGGCTAAACGCGAGATGCTGAGGTACATTTGTAGTTTATATCTCGGGATTTTAAGAGACACTTCCGTAGATGGCATAACTGAGTCCTAGAACAGAGAGACTGGAACACAGATATTAAGTTCTACAAGTCCAAAATATGTCACCAGGCACTGTCCATTATTTAACACTCAAATACATATACCTTGTGGCAAATAGTATCTGTCTACTTGTCTCCTATGGCTATGTAGTACTTGTATTGTCCAAAATAATTCAAATAGTTCAAACAGTCAGAAACCGTCACAAGCAGTCATTACTAGCAATATTATTATAAACAGAGAAGATAAAAATAAGGCTCGATGGACCTCTTGACGCGTTGGACCTCTTGACGCGTTGGACCTCTTGACTCGATGGACCTCTTGACGCGTTGGACCTCTTGACACAAATTGGACCTTTTGACTCGTTGGACCTCTTGACGCGTTGGACCTCTTGACTCGAATTGGACCTTTTGACTCGTTGGACCTCTTGACTCGGCTGTCACGTGGCTATTGGACCTCTTGACTCGTTGGACCTTTTGACTCGTTGGACCTCTTGACCATAAGCGCGGATCCGCCCCCCTCTTGAAAAGAGCGCGTCCCCCGCCAAACACGCTTCCCCCTTCCCCTCGGAAACAACAATGGGAGAAGGAAGACAACCCCCGAGAAATAAAAGTACATTCTTTTCGGCCTTGTTTCGTTTTCGGAGCTGCAAGCGCCGAGGCTCCTCTTCCAATTCCACGACGGACGCTTCGAGTCAATGGAGGCTTTTTGCCAAACCGTTACACGGTAACGCACTACCGGAGTCTTTTTGAAGCATGCCTACAAGCGTGCGCGCGCTTAAAAAAGCACGCTCGAAAGCATGGAGGTAGGCAAGCTTCTGGGGGAGATATGACGCCACCATAAGTGAAGCCGCAAGTGGGGAGGGGCACGCCCCTCCACGCTTATGGCTGGAGGAGTCGCGACACAAACCAGAAGCTTCCTACCTCCATGGGGAACGCGGCAGCGATTTGCTAAAAGTCCCGAATTTCCCGCGTGTCACGCAGACTCGTACGGTGCTCGATAGAAGCAGTCGAATTACTCGCAATCGATCCCTTTTCTGTATAATGTTGTAATAATTTTATTAATTTTATTCGAAAGTATGATTACTTTTTGGAAGTGCTCAAATGATTGGTAACCGTTACTATTTTTTCCCCCCACATTTTTAATGGCGTTCTTTGTTTTTAAACGTTTCCTTCCGAGGAATCCTCGAACCGAGTCTCGGATAGGAGGATGGTTTACTGAAATTGGTGTATTAAGAAAATGAGTAGTTCCATAGCCTCCTCTATACAGACACGAGAAGCGGCCGCCGAAATGGAAAAGGTGGAGCGGCAGACAACGGATGAGAGGAGAGCCACGTGACTGGCGCCCCGCTGCGGCGAGACGCCGAAACACACTTCTCCCGAGCGAACGAGTATGTTTCGAGCCCTCGCCGCTGCAAAAGCTGTGCGCTGACGTCCAGGTTCCCCTACAAATGGCTCTTTGATGCTCTTGTGCTAGCAGAGCCTCGCGCTCAAAATTTGCGACCGGGCGCTCTGTGCCTCCGTCGTCGAACTGCCAGGCTTTGTGAGTAGAGAGGAGGCTATGGCATGCCACTCGTATGACGTCACCAGGCGGAAATCCAGGGACCAATTTTTCGGACGTGATAAACACACCAGTCGCGTTCCAGGCGCCACACTTTTACCGGCGCGGTGGCCCGCAGTGCCATGGAGTGGCGTTCCTTGAAACAAGGGCGCGCGCCAGGCAAGGGGCGTCTATTCACCGTTTCGTTGCTACGTACTACAGGCTTCGCTCCACGGGACGGGGGACTTTAGGCGCCGCTTGGCGCGGCTTCAAGAGCTGATAACGTCGATTCGCCCAACAGGACAGTTAATGCTTCCGCATTAAAACAATTTGGGGCTTTTGCATGCCAAACCAAATGACGGCACCTGGCCCAAAAAAAAACCTACAATAATCGAAGCTCGCGCGAACAGCCTCCTCCTCTACATCCACGCAACGTCACCACACTCGGCGGGAGTTGGGCCCGTGTCCGACGCCGAGAGATCCTTCGACGCGCTGATTGGACACGAGGCCAGGCCGAACGCTGACGTAGCATTCGCGTCCAATCAATGTATGCGCTCGATCTCACCAGGATGGCGTCCAAAGGCTACAGCACGGGCTTTTGGTTATTCTAAGCGCTGTTCATCTGGTACGCCCCGTTGAAGGACGGACGTATAATTACGACTACCCCAGGATCTTCTAACGTGCAACCGAAATCTCGGTTATACGGTGCCATCTCCGTAAAAAGGCCTCCGTCCGATTGCGGGTGTATCCCGTTGCCGGAACTCGAACCCTCCAACGGGGAATCCGTAAACCTGCGCCTCGGAGCCACCGAGGCGGCAACGGCACGCAGCGTCTGCTGCGGTCCGTTGTTAGGTAAAACGGAGTATACAGAGCCCACTAGGCCACTTCCAAACGACATAAAAATATATATAAACAAAAAGAAAATAAGAAAAGCGACGCAAGAAAACTCGTAACCATGGAGGGAACAAACAAGGGCTATCCGGCCCTGCCATCAACGGGAAGCTGGGTCAGATTCCGGCCAAAGACAACGGACGACACCCGTTCCAGCTACCCGCGTACGAAGCTGCGTCTTTCTTTGTTTTTCCTTGGGCCGTCGTTTTAAAAGTGTTCGTCCGCACACACAGACATGCGAGACGAACGTGCGAGACGCGAAGGTGACGCTCAACAGAAAAAAAAAAAAAAAAAAAAAAAAAAAAAAACAGTTTTAAGCGATTGTTGCGGCGTGCCGGCGAAACAACATTCTTCCGGTCGAGCGGGCAAATTAAAACAACGCCCACTCGCGGCAGGTCACAAACAGGCCGGCGAAGTGCAGCTCGGTTTTTCTCCGCCGTTTTCGCGAACGGAGGCGAGACCGACGGCATGCAGCTAAGAAGCGTCGGGGAAAGATGCGCCAAGGCACACAATTCATGACGCGCTTCGAAATACCGCGTGTACGAGAGAGAAGAGAACCGCGCTCCTCTCTCTCGCCGCAAAAATAAATTACGGATCGTCCAAACGCTCGGCATCCTGCCTAAACGTAGCGCCGCAGGCCCGTACCTGTATATGCCAAAGTTTCAGCGCTTACCGTGACCTAATTCAGAAGTTATAAAAAGCGATTTTCGGAAATCTTCAATGAGAAAGGCGGCGACTCACGGAGCCCGCGAAGACGCGGAGATGAATGGCTAAACGCTACCCTGGAACGCGCCCCATTTTCTCATCGAAACTTTCATCCGAGTTGAACGGCGAACGCTCACACGTTGCTGTCCTCGTGTCCAATACACGCTCCGAGTATACGTGCGTAAATTGGTTGACTCGCATAATGAACGCAGCAGCTGGTTGATGACGCGCACTTTACGAGAAAGGGGTCCATTCCGCGTTTTCCTCGTCCCCCACAGGCCTCTTCCTGCGTCAGAGGGACATCCAGACGTAATCTGCACACTTTCCAACATAGCCCAGAAAGCGAAACCTCGTCGTCGAAGAAGGGAAGACGACTCAACAGAAAATAAAATAAACAAGAAAGCCCGCGAAGCAAGAAAAAGCAAATAAACGGGGGAAAACAAAATACAAATATGTCTCGCGACAATAGCGTGCCACCGCGCGGATGGGCCAGTCGCAGAGACGGCGGACGGCGAGAGCGTCCGCCACCGGACCACAAAAGCGGACGGGACCATCAACAGACGGCGACGGTAAAAGAAAACGACCCAGGAAGTGTGCGCTCGGAGGGCCAGCTGCCTCCTCCTTCCAGTTGCAGCATCTCCAAGAAAAAACTGTCGCCGTTCGTTTTCTTACTAACGATCGGGCCCCAACTCAGCTCGGAACCGAGTGAGCCACCGTCGCCACAACTTCGAGCCGAGCTGATCGAAAGTTCTGAAGCCAAGAATGACCCATACCTCACGAACCCGGCGAAAAATGCGAACGGTTAAAACCGTACAAAAGAAAACCTAGATTTGATTGTTTGCGAAATTTGAGAGGAACTAGTCTTCGCTGAACGAATAGCCCGCACCGATAATGTATATCTAAAAACAAGGCTCCCAGGACTGCTTTCCAGAAAACCACGCAAAAACCGATCGTTGCAATCTGGAGGACCCATGGTCGGGCGAGCAGTTGTGACCCAACAGCATCGATTTCCTCTTGACACGCAAGGGAGCTCCTGGAGCCTACTTGTAGTCGGTGTCAAGGCTTAGAGTTCAGGGGAAGTTCCTCTCACCTTTCTCCTCTTTAGCGGAGCAAACGCTGGAAAGGCCAACGTCCGCTCTGCTAAACGGGAAAGAGGTACGAAGAGCCTGCCAATCTCTCCAGTACCTTCATTTATTTTTCCTCCCTCTCAGCTGGGATACATATTCAATGTTCCTCTCTCTTTCTTAACCTGTCACCGACTATAGAGCCAGGTAGGAAAGCAGGTGGGATACATATTCATTGTTAGCACTTAAAACGCATACCATTTATTGGGAGCATCTCTTAGCGCGTTGGTGTACGTGCCTGTGATGTACAGTCAATGACGTCATTGAGCAGTTACGCCACGTGACTGAACCCAGGGTTTCGTGACAGCGTGCTTTCCTGGCGGTCACGTGACAGCGTAACCAGAACCTCTTGGTATAAATGTTAGGCGTTTATACCAAGAAGTATAAACCGTTAGTTCTACCGACGTCTAACTCCTTATTAGCTCAGTTGGTGGAGCGATCCACTGGAAATGAAAGGTCCCTGGTTCGATACCAGGACCAAACGGATTTTTTCGGTCGCGCACTAGTCATCTAGTTGTGTCTGTCCTCTGTCCCCCTTGTTCCACCCCTCCAGAGATTATTTTCGTCGTTCTTGTGCAGCTCGCGTGCACCTTAGCATTAATTGCATTATCATCATGATTTCGATCCTCGTTTCAGACGCACACAAGAGTGCAGCATTCGGCCCACTATGAGCCTCCCCGCCTACTATTGTCCGGCTGCGTGAACGTTTCTCGACAACCGCAACCCGCGAGGCGGCGAAAAGGGTGCCGGACGTGGCGTAATAGGGAATCTTTCATCTCTCTCTACCGGACTCGCTAAATTCAGGCAGCGAGCTTTTCCACCGACTCCTCCAGAAAGAAATACGACCGACCTTCCCCCACGACGGCCAGACAGAGCCGTCCGCATACAAAAAACTTGGGTAATCGCCCCAATGCACGCCAAGCAGGACCACCGAAGTCAAAATACCCGACGCTCCCGTATCCGCTTTACAACCGCGCATCGCGTCACCTTCATCTCCTCGCACCTCCTTGGGTCGACGATGTGGCGGGCACACGGCCAACACGAATACAATAATACCCCCCGTCGCCGCTGCGAGGGTCCACTTATGGCTCAAGAGAATTACCAATAGGCGGAAGAGAACTAACCTCGGTTAGAAAGTCAGCAAACGAGCAACGACCGCAGCAACGGAATACTGACAGTAGGTCGCGCTTAGCGGGGTCCCTGGCGAGTGAAAGCAACCCTCGGGCACCCTTGCCTCAATGTCCAACGACCCTGGACGTCCAGCGGGGACATTCAGGCATGTTGGGTCTTGGGCCTTGATGAACATTAATACTGTGCTCTGCCGCAGGAGTTGTGTGCAGCAAAAGCAAAGGCATTAGTGCGCGCACGTGGCTTTCTTTTCGCCAGTGCTCGTGAAAGGAAAGCAAATATGAAAGCCAGGCCCTCGAGCCTGAGCTTTTGCCTCTGCTGCACGCAACTCATGAGATGCAGTATGGGTGGACATCCCGCTCCGATTGGATCTTCATCTCCTTGCACGGCATTCAGTACTCGATGCACGATCTACCAGATTGGACCTTTCCTGGGAATTCAGATGTGCCTGTCTCGTGACCAGCTGGATACTTGCACTCGTTGGATATTTTGACCAGAAGTGGCCCCCAGCATCCGAAGACCCGCGGGCTTAGTTCGTCTAAACTTTGTTTCGGACTCTTAAAAGACACACCCGTTACCAGCAAGTCAACACGAGGGCTAGGTACGCCCGAAGAACTGCAAAAAAAAACATTTTCCTAGTGTCGAAATAGTTTTCTGTTAATCCTGTACAGTGCAATGAAGCCGCCACGAAGCTTTCTTTATACTATCAAGAGCGGAACAAGTCTCAAACTGACAATACGCCTGTTTGGGCTTGTGTGTCTTATCGCAAGATGAGTCGACATTGTTCGAGTACCCACCGTTCCCACGTACCTGCCGTCCTCAAGGCGTCCCGTGCTTGCCCAATTACAACAACGCTGCCGATTAACCCATCTCGAAGGACGAATGTTCAAGCCCCATGGATCCGAAATACCCGCAATTGTGCCTCGGAATATGGAACACGAACGACAGACACGGACGGCCTCTTGGATCGACGAAACCGACCATAAGGATCCATTCCGAGTCCTCCTAAGTGATTCTGCCTTCGCCGACTTCCGAGAAGAGTTCCACATTAAGAGACCATATCCTTCATCCACGACGATTAAATGACTAACGATGTCCCGGAAACGCAACGTGGTTAGAACTGCGCACGTGCAGTGCGACGCACGACCCTGGGAAAAAATGACGGCCAAGACGTCAGGAGACGGGATCTACGAACGACGATTCAGTGACGGAAATAAAGTTATTGTCTGCAATCCACTGTCCCGATTGGTCGTTCCCCTAATGACGTCATAGAGTCACGCAGCCGCTGCACGTGTGTAATGGGAACGACCCGCACAAGGCCTTCTCGTGACGTCATCAGTCACGTCCAGCCTTCGCAAGCAGATTCCGTGGTGATGAGTCAGAGGCCCGGGGGGGGGGGGGGGGGGGTTATCAGTCATAGTTTTGGAATTAGCTGGTTCAGTTACAGAACCCATTACATGCTTCAAAAACAAATGCAAGACGTTTACAAATCTTTGTAATGCGAAACTAGAGCGGAGCTCTCTAGCGGAAGGAGGAGAGGATACACAGGGGAAGGGTACGCCCTTCCTCCTCCTCCTCCGTACCCTGCCCTCCTCCTTTTCCCCCCTAAATTTAGCGGGGAAAATGCAGTGGTGCAGGTCACGTGACGCCAATTTCCCTGCTTTATTTAGCGGGGAAACTTAACCCGCTAAATGCAGCGGGGAAACGTCCCATAATGCAAGGCGCGTGGTTAAGCCACGACGCCGCTCAAGTCGGAAACAAACGGGCACCTAAGAGCCGCGCTCTAGAAGAAAAAAAAAGAAAAAAAGTAGAGACAGGGAGGTGTGGGCTTAAAGTGTGCGATAAATGGTGCCACTGAGCATGCTGACATAATGTTGACACACTGGCTAGGGGGCGCACGCCACAGTCCAATTCGAAATGTTTAGCTCTAATTCACCGATCCATCTATTGAAACGATGAAAGTCCAATATAAGTATGTTGTTTAGACGTATTTACATTCCGGACTTTCATCTTAACTTTGTATGGGTTCCAGGCTTTGGTTGCACTTTGACCTAAGAACGACGTGTAGACCTTTTAAGCATTTATCAACCTTAGCAATAAATGCGGAATCACTGGGCGGCGGAGTAAAGCTCGCCTACGAATCTATGAACCACTGAAATACATTCAATGAACTGAAATATGCTCACTCCACTCAAGCATGCTTGCATGATATACGCATGTTCTTGTTTGCTCACACTTCAGCAGGTGATTTTTTTTTTTTCAAGCGTTGCGCGTACAACGCTGTTACCTGTACGAAAAAACGAATAAAGAACGATAATTAAAGGATAGCCGGGGAAAAATATAACCAGTGTAGTAGGCTGAAGTTTAAGAAGTACCCACATTGTTATATATTATATTACTTTCTATACAGTAGCCGACGAAGCACTGCCAAATCTTCATATTTCATCGTATATTCCGGAAGGCAGAGCCCCTCAGACTTAACTCGGTTATGCAAATTTGATCTATTGCATGCTTGCCAAAGATAAATTGGTCGCTGCAGCTGCTGGATTACCTTCCCCTGGTTGGCTTTTCATCGGGAACACAAATCTTCACTGAATAGTTCGACCGCTGGGTTCAAGAATAGCTCAAAAAGTGAAGAAACTGGACCATCTCGCGGCAGCGTTAAGCTTGGGGCGCACCGTACGTTTTTACTTCTAAGCTCTTATGATGAGCCAATACAAGTTGACATTTCCTCCATCGAGCAATTTCAAACTCAAGTATGGCAGCAGCCGACGTACGAACGGTCGACTTGAAAGCGGAACGATGCCTGCAGCACAGCGCCCTGCATTGAAATGTGTAGTGCCTGCGCGGGACGCGTCCGCAGCCTTTGTTGCACCAGCGCTGTAAAATTTGCCACCCATTTCTTACACATGGGAACGAATAGACCGATCTCACCAGCCAGTTTGACTACGCCACCGCTGCCGCAATGCATCGAGGGAACTTTCTGCGCGTGCGACAACCTCGTCTATCAAAAGACTGGTGAGCTTTTCTACTGACCCGCACAAAAATGGGTGGGCTTTTCCCCATGATTGAAAATGACTGGGCTGCGGGAGCGTGCACGTCGTCAGATATGCAGTAGAAGAGTGCTACCGCGCATGCGCTGAAAGCGCTGCCACAGCCCACTAGACGAAAGTGGCAGCGGGCAGAACACAATTACTGCAACGGACTATCCCAGATGTGGAAAAAAAAGCCCTTTTCCGCGGCATCGTACGCAAGCCAGACACCCGAGACAGCCGAAACAACAGCAAGATACCATCAACCAACGCCGGGCGAGGCAGGCCTCGTAAAGCACCGCCACCCCCGCCAGACATCATCCGCAAATACCCCGGCGGGAGAATGCCAATTCGCATCGTCTTCCTCTTTGAACGGTAAACGCAGTGCGGATTCCGCTCAACGCAAACAGTTTTCCTCCTGGACCCGTTAGCAAGGCGCTACACATCGCCTCTTCCTTCCTGCCTCCTCGAGCAGAGAGAGAGAAAAGAGGATCGTCCACGACAGGCGATCGGAGATAGGAGCGCGCCTCCCGCTGGCCCCCATCCGAAGCAAAGGTCAGCCCCTTCGCTGACCCTCGTTTCCTCCTCTCCACTCAAAAACAATTGCCTTCCTCCTTTCCCCCAAGTAGGCCACGGAGAGGAAAAGGGAGAAACGACGTGCGCGTGCGCAGAAATCCAAACGCAACCGCTCGCTTCACGACGAGCGTCTGACCAGAGTCCATGTGCCCCTGGCACCCTCACAAAATAGCCTTAAAAACAACTTACGATCATATCTAATGAACGCGCGGACGCGCAGAATACGTTGCGAATGAACTACTGTGTGTGTGTGTGTTTTGTTTGTGTGCGACGTCACGATGGCCACGTGAGTTTATAGCGTGATGTCACGATCACGTGACGTCACGGGGTCATGTCACCGTGACGTCATAGTCACGTGACCTGTGTGTCGGTCAAGCGTGTCGTTTTTTCTCGCGAAACCCAGCCCTATAACACACTTCTGTTTTCAAAGCGGAGGTCGCAAAATGCGAAAGGCGCGGGCATTTTATTTGGGAGAACAGTCAGGGAAACATTACCTCCGACAAGCCCGAAATTTAATTAGATCGATAAGACGCGTCTCATTAACGCGCCAGTGTCATACGCGAGGCGGAGCATATTTTCCGAGAATATAAGTTCCACTTCCCAAGCGCGGACGAGTCATAATCAAAAGAGAAAGCGAGTCTGAAGACGTACGCGCTAGTTGAGCAAAGTAACGACAGCACACCAAAAAAAAAAAAAAAAAAGCCCGTCAAAAATACATCGTCAAAAAAAAAAAATGCTAACGGAAACGCGAGGCGCTAAAACAAACCAAACACAAACACACGCACCAGGAAATCCCCAATTAGGCGATTACCTCAGTGTTCAGACGCGCACTTCTGAACGAAACAAACCACCGTCATTCCGAAGCGGGGACGGAATTCAACTAATCAAGTGCAGGACAGGAAAGACCACCGTGTGGGTCATAAAGAGGGAAAGATATGCAGAACGCAAGGAAAAGAAAAAATAAGAAAAGAGCGGCGCAGAAAAAAAAAAAAAAAGAAAAACAGGAATAATCAGGACACCAGTGCTGTCCGGGTATTATGTTGTCGGATGCAGCACCGGAAACACGACACCAACACGTATATATCCATAGGAAAAAAATAATAATAAAGACGACGTTGGGATCAGCGAAGAAGGGCGGAACGCGATGATAAGTTGCACAAAGGAGACGCCGCCGAAGCGCTGGATCGTGACGGAAACAACGGATCGCACACCTACACCGACAAGGAGATGCGCAGAAATCCTTCGCGTACAGAGCTAGGAAAACGACGAAAAAGGTCGGAAAGAAAGAAGTAAGACAGGTAACGTAAACATGACGACAGTGCGTTCGTTCAATTAATCGTTACCAGAGAAAAATAAACGTAAATATTCGGGTTGCGCGAAGAGCGATCCAAACTGTGCAGTGTCAATCATCGATTCGACACTGTAAAGTAGGCAGGCGTGTTTTTCTTTTGCACTCGAAGACTTCTCTCCGTCAAATGTCGCAACAACCTTGCGTGCAATGTTTCTCCGAGGAAGTTCAAATCTTGAGGGTGGTGTTCCACAGACGAGATCGCATTTCGTTTCATAATAGATTTGTTTCGTTTTTGCAACGTCTGGATCCCACCTTCGTCGCTGCGAGAAGATGTCCAATCTATTAGCCCGTGTTTCGAAGTCACACCTGACACAGATTGCCGCAAACGGATTACATCTCGCGATGAGGCAATTTTCACCCACCGAAAACTACCGCACGAAACTGATTATGCCAAAAACCGACTCATGCTATCACTAAACGGGTTCGGGGGTGACTTCTCTTTCGATGGCGGGATTTTGCTACCCTGAAACATTTTAAAAAGCGGTGCGTTAGAAAATTCGCGAATGGTCAAATCTTTAATATACCGTTAAAGGATTTCGTACCTACAGAACGAACAGCACATGTAAGCCATAGAAAGAACAAAAAAAAAACGATAACAGGTTAATATAGCAGTTCGCACCTAAATTAAACAACAGACGGATCTATTCCTCAAGTATCTCTCTCCACAAAGCAATTAACTCCCCTCCCCCCCCCCCCAAAAAAAAAAAAAAAAAAAACAGTAACATTAAAGAATAACGCGTTACCGAGACAATTGACGCCACATTTCATCACCTCGAAAAACACACATCCCCGTGATCGAGTTTACCCATACACCGAAAGTCATTAAATACCTCATCAATTACTTTCGTTCATTGTTCAATTATCCATCGCCAACCCAGAAAAAGAAAAAAAAAAACGCGCAACTATGTTAAACGAGCCAATAAATACCATCAAACACACACGATCAACTCCCAAAACAAACCAACAAAAAAACTTCAACGAGCCAAACAATATACCGTTACACGAAGGGAAGAAGATACCGAAGCAGAAAAGACCCGCATCCCAAGAATGCGCGAGAAAGAGAAAGTGGAAAGGAGGTCACACGCCACGTAAGAAGAGAGAAAGAAGGGGAAGGACAACGCAGCGCGCGCGGCGAAAGGCCAAAGGTGAGGGGAACAAAAAAAAGAAAAAAAAGAAAGAGAGAGCAACTCCTCTTCCGAAACGTCTCCTCCCGTGTGGGAAAGCCGGCGGCACGGAGCGGCGAAGCGTCAGTCGACGCTCATCTTCCAAAGCCGCGTCGTCCGGCAGGCAGACAGCAGCCAGCGTCATGCGGCAGCGTTCCTCGCTTCGCGCCAGGCGCGCCGCACCGCCGCACCAACCCAAGGGACGCGCAAGACGTCACGACCGACTACCACCCGTGGTCCAAACACCAGCCTCCTTCCGCCACTAGAAAAATCAAAAACCAGACTGGAGCTACGGGCCTGCGGTCAGCGGAGTTGCCCATCGCCTGCTAAAACTGTTCGTCGGAGGACCGAGTCACCGCGAGGAAGATACCGGCAGTGACAACCAAGTTTTCTCCGACGAGTCACGTGGGTTGGAGTGACAGCCTGCGCGCTTCGTCGAGCACGCGGGATTTCCTACGATTGTGTGATCTTTTTCTTTATCATTATTATTACATCGAGGCACGGAGGTTCCCCGCCACTATGAAGACGTCCGTGCGACTCGGAGGTGCTCGAAAGGCAAGTCAAGCTTTCTTTTCTCTTTCTTTTTTTTTTTTTTTTTGGGGGGGGGGGGGGGGTTTCTTCAATTTGACAGACGGAACAAACTCATTTGACGACGACAGAACAAAGGTAAAACGAAAAGAAGAAAACGGTTTAGATGACAAAGGCACATTCGAAGTTTTTGGTGGCGGTCGCAGTACTGGGACGAAAACGCCAATCGGGACATTATACGATATGAGCCCCGCGCGCGTCTGCTCTTAGTGTGAATAAGTAGCAGCGGCCGAACGTTACGTAATTTCGACGAAGATAATCGACGACAACGAAAAGGAAAATTCTCTCGGACTCAACGCAGCCCTCTAGATCCACGGGTTTCTTTTAGCAGCCAGGATTTGTTGGACAGAACGCGGAACGCCGTGTACGACTATAAAAATCGTCCCTCAAAAGTGACGCCGAAGGCTTTCACGCTCGTTGGCGGTTCTGCTTGGATTTCTTCTAAATTAACACTTTTCTGCGATCCCCGGGAGACGAACCGTTACCTACTCGGCACCGAACTTTCATTTGAGCAATTGTAAAGTCGATTAGTCCTCGACTTTGGACGCAGAAGGAGGCAGAACGTTTTGACAAATTAGGTAATCGACGTCGAATCCCAAAAAGAAAGAAACGCATAAGCATACCGAAAATCAGGCAAACAAGGAGCAAGCCACGAAACAAAGCTCTGAAAGCAGTTCATTTACGAGATATCGCACCACGCGATCAACGCCGTACCGCGCGTACGTAAGAGGGTTTTAGTAGATCGGTGCGATGCCTCCGAGAACGGGACTTGATAACGATACGTACGAGCGATGTCGGGAAAGTCTCGTTATCGGAACAATGATCTACTAAAACTCCCCATAGCCCCGTAATCCAAGAATTAACGGTGCAACCGAGATCCCCCTAGTCAAACCATTCACAGAACATCCCAAGCCAAAACCACACGCCTCCGCCCATTAAGACTGTTGCCACAACTTGTCCCATATGGCTCACGTCGTTCATAACCATAGGAATAACAGATCGGTGTTCATGGTTGTTATAATGTTGACGACATTACATAGAAGTTTTCATAAAACCTGCAATGTCCGAAGGTAAAAAAAGAAGAAAAAAGTTTGTGTCTTTTTTGGTGAGGTGGCGCGTAACCTAGCCTTACGTTTTTGACGCTTGGCGTCGCCTGCCTGGCTTGCTTGTCTTTAGTCTATTACACTCCGTATAGGCTATAGAGTAACCACAAGGCCACATTCAACGCAATGATGACGTCGTCGCACGAAACTTTAGAAGAAAGGGGGGAGCACTCAGACAGGCATACGTGTCTATTTTCACACACGCGAACATCGTGTATTCTCAAATCCCGCAAAACGACACCACCCCCGACCGAGAAGCGAAAAGAAACAGGCCTTTGTGCTTCGGACGGTTCACACAAAAGGAACAAACACGTGCACGACAACAGGTCGGACGTTTTGTCGTGCACGCGTCTTGCGGTGCTACAAACGTTGTCGCAACACAAACGCCCACCCGCGTCTCCCTACAACCCCCCCCCCCCCCCCCCCCCCCCCCAAGAGCTCTTCCTTTCTACAGTCGACGACAAAATAGGAATGGAGTAGAAGAACATCTACTGCATTCTTAAGCCGCCACCACAATAGACTCACTCAGCTGAGAACATCAGGGAGGAATTTCAGTCGTCCCGCCTTCGATAGAAACGCTTCGGCATCTCCCGACCTTCGAGCGTGCACGCGCAATCAAAGCACGACAAAAGGCAAAGAGCACGTGCTCCTCCGAAAGACTTCCTGCCCCTATCATCCTGTCAGTATAGTCATAAATGTACCCAAAATAGCTACCAAATAATCGCCGCAAACCAACACCCGTGCAACGAACAGGAACTCGCGAAGCACAGTGTCACAAGAAATATTCCACTACACACAGGAAAAACGGATGCAGAAACCACCGGCCTAGGGACAGGTAACACGGGTTACGCTGGTTTCTTCGCCGCCCCCCCCCCCCCCCTCCTTTCCCCCACCCGGCGCGGGGGGGGGGGGGGGGGGGGGACTACTAAGCACACCGCATAATCATCCAATCCCAGTGCTCTAAAAGAACTGCCATCACTCCCGCGGCAGCAGCGAGCAGCAGCGCCGACTCTCCATTGTTCCCAGATGCGGAGCAGTTCCCTTCCGAGGTCGTTGTCGCGAAAATGAAAGGTTCCCCCCCACCACTGATGTAACACCCCCCCTTACACCGGTCTTCTCTCCGCCACAATCGCGGTAACCTCTCGAACCCCGCAACAATTCCTTTCATCGAGACCCAGATTCCGAGTCGAGACGCCCCTGAAGACGTTGATAGACCTGTTCGGGAGGCCGTGTCGCGTACTACAAGGCGTCCTGGACATGCGTCTGCAAAGTTCGAGCTGTGGTAGAGAGGAAAGGGGGCGATATTCACCTTTTTCTATAGACCTTTCCAGCGGCAGTCTCGAACGAAGCGACCGGACAAAAAATGCTGAGTCACTGAGCTAATACGCATGCGCAGCGTCCGATATACCGCACAGCGGATAAACAGCGCATGCTGCGAAGGCGTTCCACAACCCAGCAGACAAAGATGGCAGCGCGCAGGAGGCAATTTCTGCAAAGGTCTATAGAGCTCACCACTTAAAGCGACAAATACTCCGTCACTAAACTGTGTACAGTGATAGCAGCGGACTTCGTGAGGGGAAAGTTGGTTAGCCAGGTGACGCACTCGGGCGGCTCGACCTCACTCAAAAAAACGTAGCTTAAAAAAAAAAAAAAATTTTAAAAAAGAAGGAGGGGTAAAACGATTATCGCCCCATCAGAAACACATTTCATACTCGGCTGCCTCTCAGGTTCCCCATCGCGGGTCATCCGGCAAAAACCATAGTAACAATAAAGGCAAACAATAGCCAGATTACTTTTTCTTAAAAAGAAATTATTCAGGGAAGCATATTCACGAAAGAGAACAATGAAAAACCATTAGCGCGGCTCCTCGCCCGACGGCCCCCCCTCTCTCTCCTTCGTCTCCATACCCGCTCCGTCGCCCAGCTAATGTTCCTAACAACAACTCGACGAGAATAGGACGCTCACGAAGAAACCGCGCGGCGCCTCCGAGCAAACAGAAATCAGCCGCCATAAACGCGGGCAATCGCAGAACCATCGGCACACGCAACGTGATCACTCAATCCAGCCTCAATCGACGAGAGAACGGAACTCGCCTATCGCTGCGCGTCGAGATCGAGACATTAGGCTCTAAGCGAAAGCCAACGAGACGAGGAGCGAAAACCCGACGCACAGATGGATGGACGACCGAAGGCTGCGCTTCGCGCGTTTGCCCTTCTCGAGTGTGATCGACTGCGTTCGCAAACCGCCCGTAACCACTCAACGACGAGAGGATGGATGGATGGATGAATACGGCTGAGCCCTTTGGATCGGGCGGTAGCTTACGCCACCTAGAGAGAAGAAAGCACAGGCGCGCCATCTCTCGGGCAGCCCCGGAACAGTTCCGATCTCCGTACACTTTTACACCTCGTTCTTTCGCCGTTTGTGCACTTGGCAATATTCCCGACGATGTATACGACCGCGCATTTCTTATAGGCGGCGCACGCATACATCCGATGTCGCAAATAGTGCGACACCTTCAGCCTGGTCATACGCGGAGCAGGATCGTTTCCAGAGCTATTCGATGGATGGTGCGCCAGTCTGCCAGCGCCGTAAAGCAGACGATCGCGGTCAAACGCAAATGTGTGAACCGACTTTGACCAGGATGTCCAGCAAAGTATTATTTTGAAACTCCCTGACTCTTCCGGAGTTTCCCTGACAATTTCACGTGAAATTCCCTGGCCACTGTAGAGATGGTTAAATAAATAAGACCATTATAACACAAGGCATTGAGCACTGCAAGTCCTCAAGCCTTCGCTCAGGGCACTCGATGGCGTTTCCGGCTCATTTTCCCTGACTGGGCTCGCTTTTTGACAATATCCCTGACACTTCTCTGATTTTTCCCGGTAATTAATATTTCCCCGGCAATTTCCGTTTGTTTTTTTTCTCGGTCGTTAGACAGCCTGTTTGACAGACCTCAAAATTGTGCACAAAATCACCAAACCGACGGACCTGAAAACCGCGGGAAAACTATATGAAGCTCAAAACTGCGCGCAGCATGTCAAACTGATAGACCAGCGAGAAACAGCGGCAAGCAAGGCACGACCCAAAGACAAGCGGGAATCCTCGCATACGAGGTGGCCGGGGGGCCCATTCAATCGTTCTCCCCCGCTTGCCTAACGACACGGACAATGTAAAGCGGAGGAAGAAAAAAAAAAAATACGCAAAACAGAAGGGGAGATGGCCACTGCTCTCGCCACATCTCGCAACGGTCGCATTATATTGAACGGCGTTGTCTCGCGCGTTGCGTCAATGCAGGCGCACTTAACGGTCCCGCGCGATGGACGACCCCCCGCAACTTCTGCTTCTGACGAAGACGATGACGCAGCATGACTAGAGACATAGCCTCCTTCATACTCACAAAGCCTGGCAGATCGACGACGGAGCCACAAAGTTCCCGGTCGCACATTTGAAGCGCGAGGATCTAGTAGCACAGAGCATCAAGGAGCCATTTCTCGGGAAACCTGGACGTCAGCGCACAGCTTTTGCAGCGGCGAGAACCCGAAACGCACTTGTTCGCTCGGGAGAAGTGCGTTTCGGCGTCTCGCCGCAGCGGGGCGCCAGTCACGTGGCCCTTCTCACCTCCGTTGTCCGCCGCTCCACCTTTTCCATTTTGGCGGCCGCTTCTCGTGGCGATCTGCCAGGCTTTGCCAGTATATGGGAGACTACGCTAGATAGAGGACATCCATAACGCGCAGTTTCTTCTACAGTCGTCGCCACTCCTAGTCGGATCGTGTGAGCTCAGTGGCAACCCGCGGTTCTGACACCACAACGCGACCAAGAAGGAAGACAGGCTAAACCAATCGCACTAACGCGATCGAGACGATCGCTTTCGTAAATCGAAGGGGAAGGATGCCCGAAAACGAAAGCCGACTCAACGCGTGGACGAAAGGATGCCACCCTGACCAGTTCTCGCACGCACCCCGATCGAAGGACGCACGCGATCGGATCTCTTCGACGGTCACGCCGAAGGGATCCCATCGCTTATCAATTGCTTCGCGCCGCGCCAAGGAACTGCGTTTAATGGACCGTAAAAAACGTGAACAGGGACGATCCGGAAGTTTCAAGGTGCATATTTCGCTGTGTTTCTCCTTTCCTTCGCCCCCAGTGCAAGTATGCGTTTCAGAGGGGCTGGCCAAGGCAATATTGAAAACTAGGAATAACGCGAACCTCTGTCGAACGTCAAGGTCGACGAACTTTCGGCGAAATTCGACCAAGTTCGCCACCTTGAACAGTGTTGCCCGACGTCGACACAAACATTTCAACCTTGGAGAGAATCATTTTTAAACGGTAGTCTGGTATGCACACGAGGGAATAATGACCAATGACTGCGCAATATAAAAGCCAGCGTGCGAGCTTTTATTCCCTTAGTTAACTTTTAATAGGAACGATATACCCGATAAATATTTCATCCTTCTTTCGCAAGACTGCGTCAACTCCTTTTCGATTACAGCGCCTGCGCATACTCGAGCTTGTGTCAAACTTCGCACTAAAAGTCGAACCTCGGCGGATTCGCCACACCGCAATGACAACAACATATACGATAACTAAACAACAAACCGAGAGCTGGCAGCGGTCAATTATGTTACAAAAGAGAGCGCAGTACCTTGAAGTGAGCGATACAGTCGCTTGAGGACATAGAAATAAATGACGCATAGAACCTTAAACAAACAAAAAAAAAAAAAAAAAAAAAAACAAGTGTGCATTTTCTCTTCTAGAAAAAAAAAATACTGTTTACATAAATAATTATTAAAAAAACGCAAGGTAGAGAAAAGGTCCATTGACCCTAAAACGCGGTAGCATTCAACATAAACTGTTTTACAACTAGGAAAAAAAAAGGGGGGGGGGAGGCAAATAGAAAAGCGAAGACAACAGATAGTTAGAAAATCCCGTCTAACGGAATAAACAGAACTCAAATACCCATGCACCCGGCGCGTCTACTAAAAACACCCAAACAAACATGCACAGAAAAAAAAAAAAAAAAGAGAGAGAAGAGAAATGCAATGACAGATACGAGAGGGACCAGCGACAACTACAACGCGAGACCCCAACTTCCGAAACATCACGACAGTCATCAAAACGATCGCCACGAGAGAAAGTCGAGACCCGCGCCGGACAACGATAACTGTCGTCGACGACGACAACGTCGACGCAGGCCTCCCGACAGCCCCCACACAAACAAACAAAGTCTCGACGACGCATTGCGACAGCCGATAAAAAGAACAACATACCGACAAACACCAAACAAACAAAAAAAAAAAAAGTAGAGTCCGCTGAGACTCGCCGAGCCACAAGCAACCCATTCGGCGCTAACCTCAAAACACGGCGGGCGCTTCTCTGGTCCAACATAAGCACGGCGCAGAAGGCTCGCTGCGCGGACCAGGCTGGCTACACAACCCAAGCAGCGACACGGAGATAGAAGAGAGAAAAAGAAAGCAAAAAGAGGGTGAAAGGTGGTAGCCGGAAGAGGCCCGTGATCCTCCCGCTCAAAGGTCAAGTCGTGCGACCACCCCGGAAAAAAAGGAAGGCAGCCAGGCGACGGCAGCGTCTTCCTCCTCCCTTTCTTTCGACAACAAAGAGAAAGCCGCGATAGAGAGAGAGAGAGCGACATTTCCCCATAATTTGCTTTTTTAGATCATACCGTTCAAATAGAGGGTAGGTCCCATCGAAGAAGCGCACGACGTCGCTATTGTATAATTGCCGTTATCGTATCGTGGCGTAATAAGTGTGAGCGGTTGGGATGCGTTCGTAAAAACGGTACCTGCGCATTGACGATTACGATCGAGGAAAAACAGGCTTTTAGCGACGGCGAAAGATCGAACGAGCGCATAAAAATGGAGTTCATACAAATACAAAGTACCCCCCCCCCCCCCCCCGGCTCACACTTTTATTTTTTTTTAATATATCTCAATAAATTAAAAACGCTTAAGAGCAAAGAAAATTAAAGGCTTAAGCTGGAGCCTAAAAGTTTTTTTCCCCTTACTTCACCATGTTGACAGCAAATATATCATGAACCTACTCAAACATTACAAGTCCGAAATGTTTTTTTTTTTTTTTTATCTTTCTTAGAAGGAAGCTCTTCTATGACAGTTGGGAACATAGATCCACACATCAGTAGCAAATCATAGATCCGCGTATTTCGTGTAGTCTGACACTTCATCCGACAACACACAGATAGCACACACGTCGACCAGGTACTTAGGAGATGCGCACGAGAGGCTACAATTAAAGACATAAAAAAACAAAAAAACGCTTACTTAAAAAAGGCCGCCAGTCTTTTCCTCCATTGCCGTCACGATGTTTCGTGACGCAGCAAGAATATCGAAACTCGGCGCGACCGCCCATGCCTCAAATAGCTACCTCATTTAACGCCCCCCCCCCCCCAACACACACACACAAAATATATACATATATACATTACACAGTGTTTCACGTAAGAGTGGAAACAATTTCTAAAATACGTATATTCGACGTCAGAAAATACGCGATACTTAGTCATTATTCGCTAATTAACTAAAAATGGCTAATTCATATTTTAATTATCGAAAATAGACATACGGTTCGCATTAAAAACTTGCCGAGCGTCATCGAAAACCACTAGGTCTGTAACTTTCATAAAGATTCTGAGCGCGTGAGAAGCGTAGTAGTGCGCCAAAGTTACCACTCCTGGAGCAGGTGTACAAGGCTGGGTAAAGGCGCGTTCACACTCTTGCAACCGAGTACGACCGAGAAAGACTTCTTGAGACCGGATGCGCTGAGCGGAGCTGGTCCTAAGAGATCGCAAGAGGCTTAAAAACCGGTTTGGTCTCTCTCGGTCGTACTCGGTTGCAAGAGTGTGAACGGGCCTTTAGAGACAGAAATATCGCGCGAACGCCGTACCGCAACCGCTCGCCTTGCACCTGCTCCACGAGTGGTACCTTTAGCGCTCTACTACGCTCCTCACTTGGTGGAGATGACTGATTTAGGCGTTTCCGATGACGCTCAGGAAGTTTCTAATTGCAACCATCTGTCTATTTTCACCAATTAAAAAGTTAAGTTTGTCATTTTTAGTTCATTAGCGAACTAATTAGGAGGTATCACGCATTTTTCTGACGTTCACGGTCACGAAAAAATTATCCTTTGACCTCGGATACAGGAATTTCAGGAATTTTTGTCACTCTCACCGTGAAACCCCCTGTACATATAAATTTAAGAACAAGTGTACGAAACGCCACGCCCGAAACCTCCACTGTACTCCGAGCTAAGGTAAAAACAACGGCGGGGAAAGCAGAACGTGAGAACGTTCTTCGCCGCAGCACTGTCCAAACTCTTGTTTGGACAGTGCTGCGGTGTTTGGACAACGCTCGGCTACCGCTCTCGGGTTGGACCCTCTCGGGTCCAACCCGAGAGCGGTAGCCGAGCGAAGACCGCGCGCAGAACGAGCGAGCACCTTACCTTTATGATAGCGGTACGTGCACGCTTTGTCTAGAGGCACTTTATTTCTAGATAGAAGGAGAGTAGAACAAAAGTTCAACTTATTTGTTCACCCCCCAAAGCAATATGAGCACGCCCATTGCCAATGCTGCACAGCCACCTGAAACTGCCCGCGTCGAATGGGCCTTTCGTATAGTTGGAGACTGTACCTTCCGTGGCTTTGAACTAACCGTTCCGCACACGGAAAACCGAGGCGGCAGCCAAAGTAGTGCGCTGCTCCACAACTGCAGGAGCCCAGCGACCTACCCCGGAAAATACGACCCCAGCCGTCGTTCTTCCAAGGCTCTAACGGGAGCCAGAGTCGCCGTTCCGCCAGGAATCCGTGCAGCAACATCCTTGCTGGCGTGTGTAGAATACAGAACGGCCCGATATCGGAAGCAGAGGCGATCCGCTCCGAGCGCGTCTGAATACCGCATCGGCAACGAGAATAGATAACCTCCTCGCACGGCGCGTCGCGACTATGTGGCAGCCTGCGCGAACGTAATGTAAATTCATCGCAACATAAGAGTCCCTGCGCGAACAAAACGGGCCCGAAATGAGCGATCCGGCACTTTTTTTTTTGCGTCAAGAGTTCGGAGTATGGGACCTTAACTTTTGCATACCACTCCTAGTTCGAATCACATCTCTCTAGAAAACTGCCACAGGGATGGAAGAGCCATTTGACCTTTTGTAGCAGGTTCTGTAGCAGGCAAAATGTTGGTCCGAAGAAACCACCGACGCTTTTCGAGCAGATGCCAATATCTGTTGGCACATCACCTGAGAATGACAAAGTGATTGCCCCCTCAAATGAGTTCATTTATGATAGTGATCCAGGGTTCCCCTCGGATACTCGAGCATGTTACTTATTACCGCTTGTGATCAGAATAGATAAAGCGTAAAAGGAACACAGTCTTCTTAACTAAGGCTCTAGTCAGAGTGTCATTTACAACGGGTAATAAAAAAACTCCCCAATATTATAAAAGACTACACTCGCGCTTTAAAGGCGACACCGCTCTTTAGCTGCGTGGGAACCAGAGTTAGGTCACAGCTTTGCTGTTCTTTCGATCGACAGCTGCACGGCACCTACCGCGACTGCCGTATTTATACAAATATATAGAGACCCGTGTTTTCGTCTCTATCTTTTTCTCTGCTCGGTCAAAGTTCGCTACTCCCCTGGAGGTCAGCAGCGACTAACACCCAGGCCAGTCGCTGCTCCTAGCACACCCGTGCAAAGCGGTGAAGCTCGACGCCTGCACCCTGGTTAGAGGCGACGAAGGTTGGCGCGAGCGGCAAAACGTTCCACTGCAGCTACGGAACGAGGACACGTGGCAGTGATCTGATCGGGAGTATACAAGCTCGCGGTTCTTGTTTTATCGCAGTAGCCGCAATTGGCCATCCTACCACTTTGCAAAGTTTTCTCGGGAGCCAGTCAGCGCATCATCCGGCCCTGGCCGGTTGATTCTTCAAAGCGCGACTACCGTGGCATTCATTGTCTCCTTGGACGCGTTCTCTTTCATCGGCTAAATCAATGGAGTGCAGCGAATATCCCGTGACTTGCGCTTTTAGGATGCATGTTTGTAGTTGCGTGCGCTCGAGCCTTCCGACTGCGTGCTCCGACCTAAGACGAAACCAATTATACGATGAGTAGAGAGGCTGTGAAATTCCTATTTGGTACAAATTTGCTTTCCTCCTACTTGAACGAATATTAGAGTCGACCGATAATAAAATATTTCTCCTTTCCTTTATTAAGTCTCACCTGGGCACAGGTGAAACGTAATTCTTAGCAAAAAAAAAAAAAAAAATGCTATTTCGGCGAAAGATGTAGCAGACATTCGTTCGTGGCGCAATTTGGCGCAGCACTTCCATCACTGCTGTCAGGTACGCCATTGAAGCATGAAGGGCTATTTCCGCTAAGATTGTTCGCGATAGTACATGTACTTTCTGAGGCTAACTATAGCGCCGTTGCATTACACACCCCTAGCGAGTTTTATTTATTTAATCCCCAATCGCAAAGTAATCCTACTTTCGCGGGTCTCCAAACTATAAATCTCATGGAAAAACACAAACACGCGTGTGTCCGTTTTCTTTTTTTTGTCGGATGAAAGTACGAAGGTCATTCACCCGGTCGCCTGCGTTTTTACATTTTCCTCATTACCTATTACACGTTGTACGAAGTGCTTAAGAGATGCCTAAGCGTTTATCGAAGGTAGAAAGTCCACGATGGAGGCAACTAAAAAAAACATTCTGTGCCATTTTCATTCTGCCAGTAACATATCTTTATCTACAGTTCGCAGAGCACTCGTGACAACATTCTATTAACCTTCCAATGTAATACCCACCTGCCCTTTCTGACTCTTTACGTTTAGCATTTACTAAACAAAACGCAGAAATAATAACGGTCGTGCACGCCTCCATTTCGGCAAAACACTAGAACCGCCAATAATTTGCGAGTTACCCCGCCCCAACCCACACGAGATCGTCCCGCGATCCAGGCAGCGTTCGAGGACGAACCGAGAATAAGTTTATGGCGGCCAAAGTCGTCAGCGCCCACGACAGAAAACGCCACCGCGTGAGCGTCGCCGCGTCGCGGCGATCATCCGGTGTGATCCGGACTCACTACGCTCAGAGCATCGGCACTCTATCCTCCGATTCATTCGTGAACGCCGCCACATGGGCGCTCAGTGCAAAGCGGGCGCAACTGGCGAAAAGGAAACTCCTTGGGCTTTGGGTATTCGCGACCTTCACGACGTATAGGGGGCGCGCTAGATCTTATCGAAATGGCTGTCATCTGGACGATCGCCGTAGAACGGGGGTAGCAGAACAGTGGCTGAAAGGGGTAGTGTGACGAACGAAACCGGAGAAGCGGCATAGCGTTGGAAGAGGGCCGCGAGTGGCACTGGCGCTCGCAGCACCGTCGTTCCGACTACAGCTCCGGCTTGGCCGCTTGACCAGCTTGGCCGCTTGACCAGCTTGGCCAGCTTGGCCGCTTGACCAGCTTGGCCGCTTGACCAGCTTGGCTCCTGCCAGCTCCGACCGATTGGCAGCTGTCGACTACACCGTCGCCTGCTAGTTTGACATTTTTATTCACGCATTTACTTTATTCGCCGAGGACGAAAGTCGTAACTTCAACAACTTCGTGAAAAAAAAAAAAAAAAAAGAACTTGTTCCAATATTCGGATTATTATTTTAGCGATGTTCGTCGGCGCGTTCAGCAAATTTTCAGGCAAGTGGGGATTATGAAGAAATCACCAGAGTACCCTTTTATTAGCGGCTCTACCCGCGATCGTGGTAGGTGGGCGCTAGCGTCGACCGGCTTGCGTTGCCGCATCGTAACCGAGCAGCGACGGAAACGAGAATTACAAAACGAATAAAAAAACAATTACACGCGCCAAGGAGGAGGCGAAAGCGCGAACTCCAACACTCTTCTCATTGTTCGCGCTCGACCTTCGATCTCCGCCGACTCCAGAATAAATGATAATCTCCGCGGCCACGCAACAACACGAACGACATATACGCTCTCGAAAGGAACGAGAACCACGCGAACCCACGAGGCAGGGGCAAACACGCGGCATGTTGCAACACGAAAGACAAAACAAAAAGACGGCTGAAGAAGTTGCGCCAGCCGAGTGCAGCTGTAGCCTCCACCATGGTAAGGAAAAACTAGCGCCACGAGGCGCTAGTGGCAGAAAGGCGAACATACGTCTGGTCGGAGATTAAAATTGGTCTCGAAAGGCTGCCAGATGGCGCCACCACTGCCGCTGGCGTGCGCCCTCCGTCCTCCTCCTCCTTCCCCCCCCCCCCCCCCCCCCCCGGGTTCTTTTTTTTTTTTTTTTCTGGTTGTTTGCTAGGCTGGTGCCGCGCCGGCCGCTGTGAGCGGCCAGCACGGCACCGGTCTAGCAGACGAGCCGCGCGCCATATACTTCACAACAACTGCGCTTCACGTGATATTACCAGTGCAATCAAACAGAAACAGCACGTTCATTAAAATGTATTTTTTTATTGAACCCCATTCAAATGAGTTGCGGTACTTCAAACACGCATCTACAAACTTCGTTGGCAGTCCACCGCCCTCAAAGGGGAACCAAGAACTGTAGTAGACAGTAAACACAGTAAAGTACTGTCAAACATGTAAAACGAAATTAATTACTTGAATGTACAAACTAAGAGAAAAGCGCTTATCATCGAATTATCTAAATGCTCTATAAACAACTCCCACAAACTAAACTTCTGAATACCCAAACAAACAAATCAACACCGAAATAAAGGAAAAGGCTTGCAGGTGAGCTGCATAAGAATAAACGATAAATAAACCATAAACAAACTCGCCAATAGGCAATGCAAGAAAGAAACTACTGTTTTGGAGTGTCTACATCTCTGACTGTAGGTGCTTTATCGGTACTCTATCCTAACATATAAACACGAAGCTGTCAAATTAACTGAAGATTGCTCTGACAGCAACTCACCCAGAGGAGCAAGTCCTTGCAGCAACGGATTCGTAACAAGAACGGTGGGGCACGCGTTTTTCCACAAACGAATCTTCCCACAACTTGCAAACACGGTAGCACCGAAGTGCTCGCTGCACAAACGACGCTGGCGCAGCTTGCTCGTCGGCAAGCCGGGCAGCCCGGACAGGCTTCCAAAGTCCTGGTGATTTGCATACGCAATCCATTTCGATGCTCTGATGGAAAAGTCAAGCTTCGAACGCTGACAAAAAAAAAAAAAAAAAAAATTGATATAGAAGTTCACCTGTCGTCTGTTGGAAAGCGGAAGAATGAGCACTCCGAGGTTACTTCGCCGCGCCGTAGACTCCGTAATACGCCGTCATGAGGCACGCAAAACACTCGGCAGAATCTCTGTCAAATTAGAGACGTACATCTCTAATTATTATAAGCGCGCAGCAGCGTCGCACCGTACTGCATACTGCCGTATGCACTTTCGATTTTCGCACGCGCGGAACGGTTTGAAAGCTTGGAGTGACGAGCGAGCGCAGACAAAACAAAAAAGACAAAAACGGTCGTTTCCCTTCGCTCTTACTGATTGGTCGAAAGAGCCCAGAGTGATTCGCTTTCGGTAGCGAAGATTATATACACGTCGCCTGCGCTGATAATCATAGCGGCGAATATGAGCATAACAGTTTGGTCGGAGTCGGCTGGGTAGACCTACGAATCTGCTCTTTGGATGGACGTACAAGAGAGAAGCCAGCGACGCGGCGCCCCTATCGGCCCAACCGGGAACTCCGGAGCTGCATTCGGATGGTTGCGCTTGCCAGACAGGACTTCTCCGCTCAATGCCCAATGAGCGAAGCCGCGCTAGGCAGACCGGCGTTACTCGTAAACAAAGGTGCGGCGAACTTATGTCAGCGAGTCTTCGAACTGTAATAGAAATCCGAAATTCTACAGTTCATTAATACGTGTCTGAGGTCTAATAAACTGAACTCCTACGCGACACAATTTATATATCTTTTTTTTTTTGGGGGGGAAACAGAATTTATAGGGTAGATTTAAATGTCGATCACTCTTTATTGACAAAATAAAAAGCAAACGGCTAAACCCTTCATGAATGGGTCTTTTTGCTAATGTGAAACAGTAGAAGCAAATAAAAGCGCAAAATATTGCACCCGTCCCCCACGAGGCGGCGTCAGCTCGTTCTGGATTTCCACGCATGCGCAGTCCAATATCAGTCGAACTGGGTCGAAACTCGAACTTCGGTTGGTCCGCGACATCTGTGAATTCCATTATTGGAGAAAAAAATAAATAAAAAGTTTACGGTTGCTCTACCTTTCCTCTGACGTCACTCCTTTCTAGGAATTGGGAGGTGGACTCTCTCCTCATGCAGTTGTTACATTGCAATCGGCTGTAAGTCCAAAGTTCTGTAAGTCTAAAGTTTGAAAAAAAAAAAAACGAAACATACACCAAACGAGCATCGCTCTGCTGTTCAGTATGAATTGTGCGCAGCAGTATGACTATAAATGTTTAAAAAATATATATAAAACTTAGTGCTGCCCGAGATCTTTTCTGCACCGTGTGCATGCATGTGAAGAAGCCAATTTTGTAATGTCATCTATCCCGTATTTGCAGGTTAATCCATTGTCACGCCCTTCGTCAAGGAAGATCATGGGAGTTGTATAACACACAACCGAATTTCCGTTACTGCAACCCCATATACGTACTTTCTGTGTAATGGAACATCCTAATGGACGAACGGTTGCTGCAAGTTAACCGCTACAGTAAACCCAATACAGAAATTAGTACGATGAAGAGCACCGCTATCGCCACGTGCGCACTCAAAGCTAGATTGATAAAGCTATCAAACATTAAACAAATAATATAAGGTAATAATACACCGCAAATACTGGTGAGAAACTCTCTACGTTGTTGATCTACGTCAGTATATTTCGAAAGATTGCTGGATATATCTTGCAGAGGCAAATTTTCCAAATATTTAAATAAATTTTTCGTTTGACCTTTAAAATTTTGCATTTTTACACCGAGCACGCGCCGCTTCCGACGTCACAGCCTTCGCGCGACGTCGGGTACATGAACTCGAAAATATCGATAACAGTTTCGAAGGGCCACCGAAAAACTTTTCTACAAAGGCTTCGGTTTACGATCGCCACACGAGGCGCATGACAATACCGACCGAGTTCTCGAGACAAATTATTAACCACCCGACAGAAACAGGAAATGAATTGATGACCGACCAAGCGTAGCGGGAGAATGGAAACCGGCTCGTGAGGGATGGAATTTTCGTAATCGCCGGTACCGGGAACGGCGGAGACGACCTCTCCATGACACTTCAACAAGTTTTCGCGTGGGCGGTATCCGCTAAACGTCCAAAAAATTGAAACGAAAAAAAAAAAAAAGCGGCACATTCAGCTCCCAGAGGAGACCAAAACCAGTAAATTCACACACACACACACACATACACAAAATAAAATCTGGCAAATCTCGCGTATGTTCGTTTAAATGCAAACGACGTAGACGCGAAGAAGCCAACGAACGCACACAAAACTGATTCTTATTCAAGGTCAGGGAAGCGAATGCTCGTAAATCGACATCGGAGAACGAAGACCGCTCTCGATGCCGTCTAAAAGGCCAACTGTTAGCTCCGTCTGAATTATCGTCGGTCCGGCGAGACGAGTAGTCCCCTACCCGACTAAAAGGCCAGGGACGTGCTTCGGCTGTTCCGCTTACAGCTGAAGCGAATCTATTACCTTCCGGGAGCGTAGACGTGCAGAAGAAGCACGACGGAAGGCAATTAGCGCGTGCTTGAGGCCGGGCATAGGAAAGTAACGCTCTGCTGATTTCATCCCGTCAGTGACTATGTTAGAGTATCTGTGACAAATTCACGGCCAGAAATTCGAAACGACAAATTACAAACACAAATTAGACAGTTCACGAACAAAACGCATTAACGGTTATAAATTCGACCAAACTAAATTTGATCCGTTCTGGTTGATACAGCGTATCAACCTTCGAGGTGCGGCGACACTGGTTTACGCCGTAGATGAGAAATGTAGCCAGTACATTACGACTGCTGGCCCGGTGTGTCTTTAACCTGCATCACGCAGTAGCGTGATACAAGAGCGCACACACCGGTACGATGCTCGTCCAGATCGAAACGGGCAGGACCGTGGGTTCTCCGGCGCGAGCATTCACTCCACCCGCTCCGAGCTGTGGCGCGCCAACACACTCGGCCATCCATAGCCCACCGATTCCCCTCATAAAGGCCATAAAAGCAACAAATGGCACTAAAAAAAAAAAAAAAAAAGGCGACAAAGTCGACAGACATGGCGTCAAGAAAGACATTTTCTTCAAACACACGAGACTAGGTGAAGAAAGTTCAAACAACCAAAATAAAGGGAGAAGATAGCACAGAAACCAGGTAGGCAAATCGAGACAGAAAGAACGAACGCGGCAGCCAAAGACGGCTAATGCAAGCTAATGACGCACTTTTATATGGGGAGAAGGAGAGAGTATGCAGGCAAGACACACTATACGAGGGAAAGGGCACAAACTAATGACAAAGAGGGTGCGTGCGCGCGCTCGTAGTAGCAGCAGCAGCAGCAGCGATGCCATACCGAGTTCACCCCTAAGCTGACAGTGCGGTGAGAGCCACGCGCTTTCACGACCAATCGACCGCCTCCCTTTCATCACCTGACCGCACTTTCTACGCGCGCAGGCACGAGGGCGTGATCACGTGACAAAAGATGGTCGCGCGACTGGTCCGACCAACGAGTTAGCTTCCAGCCCACTGCCAGCTTCGAAGTGGCGACGGCTGCCGCGACTAAGAAGGCCCAAATTACCGTTATTACGGCGGGGCGATATAGGACACGCGAGCTCAGACGACGGTTCTCCACGAGTCGGCCGCCAAACAATACGGGCAAGACGTCACCCGCGAAAAAAGAATAACGAGCAAAAAGGAATCTGTGTCGACCGGAGAGACATCACCGACGACGTTCCGACTGCTATGCGCGAGCCTCGCGCGAGGCAACAATGAAGAGGTCCGTCGCACTAACGACTTCGGCGCAGACCACGTCACCGCAAACGCCAGTGATTGAGCGAGCAAACCGTACACGAAAATACCAAAAAAACAAAAACGGGACCGAGGACGTTTCGGAAGCTGCATCGTTCTTCCGTCGTTTGCTTGTTTTTATCGGTCCTTCACCCTACCGTATAATCACCGCCGGAACAAAAAATAAAAGGGCTTTGACGACCGTACGGAATACCAACAACATCAGAGTGGGCGGGAAAGGCGTCACACTCGAGAAACGACCGGGGCATCCCGCGAGCTTGCGGGTGGAATAGCTACAATTTGGCTTCGCAGACCGCCGCCATCTTGTTTTCCTTCCTCTTTTTTGTTGGATTGGATCGAATATCGTGAAGCCCTCCGCGCCGGTTGATCACAGTGTGGCTGACCGGCCGTCAAGTCAGTAAGGAGGCTACCACACGCACACAAAAAAGACGTTTTTTTTTTTGTTTTTTTTCTTAGTCTCACGCACGAAACGAACGATGAGACGAAAGCCAAAACCCGCGTCCAATCGCAAGTGGGTTAGCAGCCACGTGACACACTGTTCCGACACGCGCTCTGTAGGGGCAGCAGCGTGCACCATGAATTTCCGACTAGCTCGCGAATGAACCCGGAGGCCCACCGCTTCGGCTGTATAGTCTTATGACGCAGCACCGTGTCGGCCAATCTAGTAAGGTCGCTGTCGGTAACGCCCCGGCGCGATGCGAGAAACAAGATAGCGTCCCGGCTGGTGCATCGTGCTCACAAGCACGTGCAGCGCGCGCGCGCGCGCGTGAAGGCAGCTTTGCCAAGCCTGCGATTGCGCGCGCTTGCTCACACGAGCACGGGGACATATGGCGGCCGGTGCGTTCACTGTCGCGTCTGTGCCCTTCGCACCAACTTCTTTCCGGCTAACCGCAGTCGTGAGCGCGTGCTGGCTGGACTCTGGCGAACAGTGGCTTTCGTAAACAGCGGCGTCGACGCTTTTCCGTCGGTTCGATCGACGCCAACCGACAAATTAGCGGTGCGCCCGTCTCAGACGACCAGACCTCTCAGTGTAACATCTTGCCTACACACGCCACACGGCTTCCGGAACGAAATACGACCGACAAACGAGCTCCGTGTCCATTTTTAACCTCGGAGAAGCTCGCTCGCCTCGACCCGCGCCGACCCCCGAGCACAAACAGAAGCGGCGTCGGCCGCACAATACACACGGCCGATGAAACCGATCGGCGGCTAACGGTTCCGAAGAGGCTCCCGCGGTGGAGCCGCAGCGGCGCTCGGCCAATAGCCATCGATCAGGGGATGCGAGATCCCAGGGGCCCAACAATCGGAGCTTCCCTCCGCCAAGGCCGGCGTGCCAATTATCGAGCCAACCCGTAAGCGAGACCGTTTCCCACGGAAAGCGGTAGCCAGGTCCTCCGTACCCTGTTTATTTATTTATTTACTCGTGATTAGCAGCACTGAGCTCGCACCACGACACAACTAAAAGGCGATTCACACACTTGCGTCGAGTTCGACCGCGTGCGAGAGTTGCTATGGCAACGGCTGCGTTGGAGCCGACGAGTCGCCCCTACGAGTGCACACAGCGTGAACGCAGCATTGACACTTTTTCGCATTTTATTTCGAGAGCGAATCGCCTAACCCTTAGGTTAGTGCCCCCAAATGAATAAATTCCACCACACTCGTTGTTTTGATTAAAGATCTTCAATTCCAAAAAAAGAAAAGGACTGGAGTCACTTACTCGCGCTGATGGTGCCCAGCTATGCGCATGACCCAGTTCAATAACTCATGGATGACATAGTGCTGGATTCTCTACACCACACACACACATGCTCCGAGGAATGTTATTTGTGTGTCGCGTGGGGCGTTCGAGGCACCACTTTTAGGCGTGCTTCGGAGCATGGAAGCACAGTCGGCGGTAGTACGAGACTGAGAAAGCCGGGTACTAGCCGAAAGGGCCGAAATACCACGTGGGGTGCCTCCAGGGTGCCGGGTTACGGAACCTGCCGCCACAATGGGTCTGGGACGCTAGGGAACGTTCATCCAGTCTTACCTCCCTTGTAACGAATTAACCCTTCCGGGGTCTCCGCGTGGCATCCTTTAATGTACCAATTGATATCGCCGCACTCAGGTGTAGATCTTCGTGTAAGTAGGACATAGTTCGTAGCACGTGCTACCAAAAAGACAAATTTTGTACCGCACATCGTGATTCCATATTAATGTCGCCAACAAAAAGGTGTAGAACAAAAGAAAAAAAAATACAAAAGAAAGCGTATACACCATTTCAGCACACAGCGGCCACTGAAATCTATGTCCTCCACCGCGTGTTTGACCGGAGGCAGGCACGGTATCTCCCGAGCGAATGACGCCATCACAACACCGCCCACGGAATACACTGGGTGAAGCAAACCGGCGCACGCTCGACAACTCACGGACAGCCACCTCAGTGTCAGACGACGGCGGGACCATCCCCGATGACGTCACTGACGAGAGGAAACACACGTCTCGCAAGACACGTCAAATCACGGAGGAAAAAACAGAAAGAGAAAGTTCACAACTTGGGTGGCCTGGTAAAGAAAAGCGCACAAAACAAAAACGAAAAAAAAAAATGGAAGCGCTAGTAAATAAATCGGTAGATTTAAAACACGCGACCCGTAACAAGCGTCACCGGATTCTAGTAAAAGAGAAATAGCTAAAGCCCGACAAAAAAATCGACACGGAGAGGACAGCTACGTGGAGTCACGGACGAGCCCACCCCCGCTTCGAGTGCGAAATACGCAAGAGCAACCCCCAGTGTACGACACAACTTCATCACACCGGCGCTAACACGCAATCCATAAACAAAACAATAAACAAAAAATACAAGAACGGACAAAGAAAGCGCCACGAACGCGAGAAAAGTTTCTTCGGAACGAACGCACACTCCCACCATGCGTGACACCAGCGCGCACGCGCAAAAAAAAAAAAAAAAAAAAAAAAAAGCTTCCAGCCCACTGCACTTTGTAAGCACGTAAAGATGGAGTGCAGTGGACGCTACGTGCCATCGAAACCAATGCAACGCCACGTGTCACGTGACCTTTTGTGAAGCGTAGTCGGGTCATACTTTCGCGGCGCCAGATCGGCTGGTAGCGTCCACCGCGGTCCATCGTACGGCAAAACGGCGAGTAGTCGCGGCACACAAAGGGACAGCGTCGACGAACAAACCAACAAACACATCCTCGCAGAGATTAAGTCTGAAACCGAGACCCTCATTTGCATATTCAAATCGGGGTCCGCCGACGCACCAAGGTCGCGCCTCGTCCCGCACACAAACACACACACGCTTTAGGGTGGAAGAGATCAGGGACAACAAAAGGACGAAGGAACAAACACCGGCGAAACAAGGTTACAAATCCGGAGATTATAGGGCACCAACGTAATATAGACCGTGACGGATTAACAACTGGAGGAGGATCCTCATCACCTGTGTATCCATGTAGCGCGACACGCGGATGAGAAGGAATGCCCGCGCGCAAGCTCAGGGTACGAATACGTCCATGGGATATTTACACACCGCGACATACTCCTGTGTAGTTCGGTATACGTGTGTACACGCACCATGGTCCACGACATATTCGCGCACAGTGTATGTAGTGCCGTATAATGCGCCATGGTCCATGACCTATTCGTGACATATAGTAAGCACTTATGTGCACTGACGCATTAAATCAGCCCATGTGCCACGACGTATTCATACAGCGTGGTGTACATATATGTAGTGGCGCAAATGCACACACGCCATGGTCCACGACGTATTCACGCCCAATGGCATTCTCGTGTGTAGTGACGGATATGTACACAGACCGTGCTCCATGACGTATTCACATGCCGTGTACACTCGTGTGTAGTGCCGTATATGTAGCAAGTCAGCAGAGGAGAGTGTTCTTCACGTCGTGACGAAGCGCCTCAACCTGAAGGCGTCGCCTTGAAATAGAAAACCGCGACCGTCGTTGTCGCGTAGCTAACCCTTCTTTTGGCGGCCATGTCTACAGGGCGTTGTCCGGTGCTGGGGCCAGTCCCTCAACTTCTCGCCTCTTTGTTGCCAGAAGACCAGTTCTCGCGGAACCCCGGGAGAGCAAAAAGGCGACGGGGGCACTTAATTTCTTCCAGATGGTCGCGCTAGACAAAAGAAAGGAAGACAAAAAGAATTCGGGGCGCTACTTTTTCCTTCGTTTTGCCACCACTTCCCCCACCTCTGACAAGGAACCCCGCAAGGCGTAGTGGTGCTCGGCGTTACTTTCTCTCTCGCTCGCTCGTTTTCGCAGGTGCCCGAAAATAAGCGCGCGACCTTTTCGTGACAATATTCTCCCACGCGCCGTCCGCGGTGTGAGAAGGACGTGTAAGCTCAACCGCAGCACCGAGTGTCGCTTGAAACACAAACAAACGAAAAAGCAAAGGAAGAAGAGAAATAAGAAAACAGGTAGTCGTCTACATTTTGAGGGTCCCGCACTTGCCCGTGGATTCAGTTCTCGTTTCTCTCCACTGCCGCTTCTGGACTGCCGCGCATAACCGAGATTTTAGCGGGGGGGGGGGGGGGGGGGGGGGGGGGTCCTTTGACGGCTAGACTAAGTCGTTTTTTTGTTGTTGTTGTTTTGTTTAAACATACCGGAGTGCCTACCGCGTTTGCTTCCCTTTCCGTTCTTATTTCTTTTTCTAGGTTTCGCTCAGTTTAGGGTTCGTGAACGCGGAGGAGATTCTCGTTCTTTGCAGGGTCAAACTTTGTTTCGCTTTTTTAGATCCTGCTCGCTTTTCCGTTACGAACGTCCACGTTCTTAACGCGGTCATCTCGAGTGTCAGTCCGCCAGCTTGACGACAATTTCTCAACATTCCCCTCGTTCATACTCACTCCAATCTAGAGAAAATAAATAAATTTGTAAACTCCCCCATCAAACGGTCTAAGTACCTAGCCTGAGCTTAAATAAAAAAAAAATCCATACAAACACATACACACAAACAAACAACACTAACTCTCTTGCTCCGCGGTCCCAATCCTCTTGAATGCGAGGCTTACATTCTTCTCGTTGTGGATTCAGATAAACTGCATCGTGTTCAAGATCACAGCCCATCATTCCGCTTGCGATTGCACGCGCACTCCTAAAGGGGTGTAAAACCCTACACCGTAATCTTAACCCCGAGACAAAGATGAACAGTATAACGAGTAGCACCCTATTGTATTCCTCCTTGTGCCGAGGTTGTCCGCACTCTTTCTCTTCTTGCAAGTGTCCCTTTAGAAGTGCTAGTTTTACAACCTTAACACTTCCTCCCTTCCCCCCCCCCCGCACACACACAGACACACATTACAAAAAAAGGGTGGGGGGGGGGGGGGGTACGGCGGAGGGAGAGCGTGGTAAGGTTGTGACCCAATACAACTGACAAGAGTAACTTCTCGGCAACTACATAGCCACAAGTGCCACAGCGGTCTCCAGAAGCTAAGGTTTAGTGTATCTTTCCCACAGCTCCGATAACGATACCTGATATCGATACCCTGCATGCACAAAGGCGCCGGCGGAGTCAAGTTTAGGGGGGGGGGGGGGGTCTGTGCCAAACAAACAAACGAATAAACCAAGGGCATTCGACACGCCTCAGTGGGGGGACTGACGATTAATTTCGACCATCTGGGGATCTTCTGACGTGCAACCGAATCTCGAGCCTTCTCCGCGATAAGACTCCAACAGATTGCAGGCCCCTCGACCGGGATTCGAACCCGCCACCTGGGAATGCGTAGGCCGGCGCTTTGCCTCGGACCCAACGAGGCGGCTCGCCGGCGGAGGATCGGGTACCGTTGTCGGCGCTGTCGCAACGACCTACTAAACCTCTACAACGTAGAGATCGGTAGTTCCGAACGAAACTGGTCGTACAGTCAACTTCCGTCAAAGATTGCCATTACCACGTGCTCGCTAAACCGTCGTCCCGAACGTCCAAACTGGACCGAACGGGGGGGCCAGCCGCTCTCGACCGGGCAGTGAGGAAAGGGGTCATCGCGCGCGGAAAGTGCCAAGGCGCCAACGGGCCGGACCTTGAACGGGAGGGGGGGAACCTCCTCGGGATGGGAGTCGTCGCTCGAGAAACACCGCCGACCGCCCGCCGAGAGGAAGAGCGAGTTCCTTTGTCTCGCGACCCGCCGACAAAAGCCCGCGCAGCGCCGCCGTCGCCGGAAAAGAAGAAGGCCCGCTTCTTCACAATGGCTGCCGCAGCCGCCCGGTTGCTTGCCCACATTTCACTTTCGCCCGCGCATCAATGCACAGCTTAGGAAAGAGCAACCGCCATACTGCGGTCGGGTGGACGGCAGAGCAAACCGGAAAACCGGCGGCCAAGTACAAGTTTCTGGTCAAGAGATCCAACGGGTCGTCTACGGGTCCATCGAGTCAATTGAGGTTCAATAGTCGGGTGACATCCGAACCGAGAGATTCAATTTGGGTCATGAAATCAAACATGGGTCTGAGATCCTTACGCAGCGATTGACCTTTGCCAAGTTATGCTGAAATGGAGTGCCGTGTTACTGGACATGGATCTCAAAGACCGCTACTCCATAGCCGATGGAGTAGCGGTCTCTAGATGGACGGCCAACGTCGACCGTCGCAGGCCGCGTCCATGTGGAACCACGATCTCTGCAGAACTGAAGCACGTCCAATATATATGGGATTGGAGTTGTCATTTGACTGCATGCCTCCCATAAATCGACGCTAATGCGGCTGATCTACATCGAGATAATATCTAAAAGACCGGTTTCCGGGCGCTGTGCAACGTTATCAGGCATGTAATGAGGTGACGGACACGATTCTTTTTTTTTTTTTTTTTCAAGATATGCGGAGAAGTTAATCTCGTGCCCCTTGACTCCTTCGTTACTTTCAGTCAATTTAGGCTTCCCGTGTCACGAATTCCGGATCAACGTGCAACTTGAATCGACTCAATTTAATTCGACCGATTCAGGCCGCGAACTTTATGTAAAAGCCGACAAACCTCCGCGCAACCAAAAGACGCAATCTTCGACCAAAAAAAAAAAAACGCACGCACGCACACATACATACACAACGGTGCGCGCTTACGGCTTCGGGGATCTTCTGACTTTCTCGTGCAGGTACGTAGAAATTGCTGAGTCCCCTGCAACGCCATCAAGTTCAGAAAAACCCCGAGTAGTTTGTATTTTTAAACACCGATTTGCATGACCGACGGATGGGCGGATACGTCTGAACTCTTTTGAATCGGGCGACGACTAGCGCCACCTACCCGATACGTTTACTTAAACGGCTGATGTGTATCCCCCACCCGGTGGCAAAAACACCACACCACGAAACGAGGTCACCACAACAGGAAAAAATAAATAAATAAAGAGAGCCCATTTTTTTTTTTTCGATCACCGCTATCGCCAATACCACGAGAACCACAGTCAATTCACTATGGAACGCACTACGAGCCTGTCCGAAGCCGGGCGACCTAAACCTCACCATCCGCTCCCAAGGCTAACCGCCGTCCCCCCTAGTCGAGAGACGAGGTGGGCAGGAAACTAGACCGACGGATCAGGAATCGTGACCAGCAAAGAACCGTCCTTAGCTTCCCCCCAGATTACAGGAATCGCACCGCGGCACGGAGAGATTTCTTTCTCTTCTATCGGGCGGCAAGGCAATCCCGCGGGGCTGACGTTGACGCCAAAGCACCGCTCGAGCTGCGGGGACGACCCCCCCCCCCCCCCCCTTGAACCCAGAAAGGAGGAAGGCGGTTCTTCCGCGCAGCAAAAAGAGCGTACACCGTCACGAAGCGAGCCGCTTCCTGCCGCGCACGTGAGCGTGTAGACTCGAGAGTGCGACATCAACGTGAAATCCCGCCACTTCAGGCCGTTGTTGACGTCGTCTCGCGTGAAGTGACCACCGCCACCGCACACGATCTTCCCTGCGAAACGGGGAGACGCAGAGACGAAACAGACGCGACGTTCCGGTGCGTTTTCCTTAGACAACGCAGGGAGCGGTATTTCGTTTTCCCGCTTTTCGTTGTACAGTAGTGGTAGCAGGAAAAAAAAAAAAAAAAATAAACCAACACTTTGCCAAGCGCTATTTTCAGAACCGTCCTACGAATCATTATGTACCAATCATCGATTAAAAGTTAACATTCCTCGTTGCAGCGCGCCTACTTTTAACGCCCCTCCCCCTTTTCTTGGCCCCAGACTCCTATCGATTGGAATCGCTTTCTCGCGGCTGTATTTATCGACAAAGCCAATTTTAAAAATTGCCATTGCTAACGTTTGATGTTTAGCAGTATTTTTTTATGTTTACATTTAATTGTTTTATTGGAGTATGTCTAGTAAACACAACTCCACTCCTGCCTGTCATGTCTTCGGGCCCCGAGAGAAAAAATAAATGAGATAGGTATGGGTGGATGAACACGGCAGAATCCTCCGAAACGGGCGGCGTTTGCGCCACCCGGTGGTGACGGAAGCAACCAGCGTTTCACGCCTAATCAGAAACAAACGAGAAACGCATTCCGTCACCTTTTAAAATGTTGGGAAGGTGTCACGAGTCCGTAGGCAACCGCGACGAGTTTTGATGAACCAGATACGGATAAACGACGGAACAAAAACAACGAAAAAGAAAAGTGCGCGCGTGTGTGGGGTATCAAGCGCCACCAACCGGCCAACCGGTATATATCTATCGATCCATCGGTTTACCCCGTTTTGCATCTCTCTCGCGGATAGATGCTTATCGGCGGTTTAAAGTGAAAGATCCGTTGCACGAACGCGAGCCTGAAGCCAAGGGAGAGTCTATATTTGTATTAGACTACCCCCCCCCCCCCCTTTCCCTTTGCAAAAACGAAGTATTTTTTGTTATTAAAATAGAAAGAGAATTATAGGTTCTGTAGGGAGGAAAAAGCAAAATACAAACAAGAAACTACCGAAGCGGAAAAAAAAAAAAAAAAAAGAAATGCTGAGAGCGCATTGCAGCGGAAACGGCGGCCAAGAGAGATGCGACGGACAGATAGCAGTCGTAGTAACCTATGGAGGTCAGTCGACGCCGTCCCACGAGATCGCCATTGCTCGCTCCCGTAACCTCTGCGCGCGGAGGTCAGGACGCCGCACTCCGCGTCGGCTCTCTCTCTGTGTGTGTCTTCGTCACCGAGCGGTTCTAGGGGGACTACTTTAGCGTCCTGCCGCGGAGGAATACGAACGCCACGCTCCGACGGACCACTTTAGCGACCTGGCGCGGAAGAATACGAACGCCACGCTCCGACGGACTACTTTAGCGTCCTGCCGCGGAAGAATACGAACGCCACGCTCCGACGGACTACTTTAGCGACCTGGCGCGGAAGAATACGTACGTAACGCACCGACGCTACTCCGACTCTCGTGCTCAAGAAAAACAATAAATAATACGAATGAAAGAAGTCTATGTCCAAGCAAGTACTAGCCATAGCTCACGGCCGGAAGGTTCTAAAATTTCCTCTGGTAATGTTTAGGCCACGCGGCTGCATACAGAGACGTGTGTCTGAATGTCGGAACATTGAAGAGTTCAAAACGCGTTCAGAGGTTCCTCCGTGAGCGAGACGTTTCTCCAGGTAGAAGTGCACACTAATGGTTAGACAGAATTTCAAAAAATAACTGACGGAACGCTTCCTAAACGCCGAAATTTCCACATCTGTATAACGTTCTTCCATGATCAGAGACCTCTATGCTACCACGTTTGTCTGAATGCACCCCTTGGGTTTTTCCTTCCTACAAGAATCTTGGATAGTGCAAAAACGCTTTTAAAACAAAAAAAATTGATTGTAAAAAGGTGAATCGTAAACGTTCCAAATGTACCATTTGCAGCATTCCTAAGCGCCCCGGCCCGCACTCAAGGAATCATGGGAACGGTGTTCCTTCAGCTCCCTAGCGATCGTTAATTTTCGACCAACTCCATGGTTACACAGTTTTTGAGCGTAATTCGACGTCACCCTGAACAAGCACCAGTTATACCCCAAGGACCCGTCATATCACTTTTAAAATTGCTCTTCAACGTCAGCATTTTCGATACTGCGCATGCGGTATCGAAAACACAACAACAAAAACCAGGATTTAGCTCGGAGTCCACGGGGCTGTTTATAGCATTATTAGCGTTTCTAACTTAATATAAGCTTGATAATAATGAAGAGATTTCTGCAGCCCATCCAGATTGAAGGGCAGACAGCATGCACAGTATCAAAAACGCTGACATTGAGGAGACATTTTAAAAGCGATATGAAAGGTCATTGGGGTATATCAGGCGCTTGTTCAGAGTGACTCCGAATTACGCTCAAAACTGGTGTAACCAAGGATAGGGTTGAAATTACCGATCACTAAGGGGCTGAAGGAACACCGTTCCCATGATTCTTTTAGCGCGGGCCGGGGCACTTGGGGGATATAGCACATGGTCTATTAGGGAGAGCATAGAACTCTTTCAGAACGGGTTCCTGCAGGAACATCATATCACTCTTTCAGAGTGGATTCCTGCAGGAACATCATATCACTCTTTCAGAATGGACTCCTGCAGGAACAGCATAGAACTTCAGAACAGATTCCTGCAGGAACAGCATAGAACTCCTTCAGAACGGATCCCGCCGCCGGTGAAAGTTGAAACTTGAAACCAACATCTCGGCTTACGTTCACACCCCGCACCCCCCCCCCCCCCCCCCCCCCTCCCGCTTCCCCTTTTTCAACGGAAGTTTCCAAGCGTAAATCTGACAGCCGACAAGCTTAGTAGCGACAGAAAAATAATATGACCGATTTCGGTTGCTGCCGAGTTGTCGTTGCATCATCAAAACGTTCAAAGACACAACCGTTCGCACACGTCGCGCGCCTCGCATCATCAATCATCGCGCGCCGACCAATGAGATTCCGACGCTCGTTCGTCAAACGACTGCGAGATAATCTGCCGCCCGCAAATCGGATAGGGATAATCCCACCCGGGTCGGGCAACACGCCCACTGCACCGACTGGCCGACGAACCGCCCCGGAGACAATCTCGTCGCGTCCTGATCAGAGAATGGATGGTGGGCGCATACTATGGACACTTGTAAGCGGGTGGCGGCTTCTATTATCAGTGCTTTTAGTTTCAACAGTTAACCTCTAACTGATATGCAAAACACACGATTAAGCATCTCAGTAGTATGCAGAAAGCGCGCACCGCCTACCCGGTCTTGAGACTTTAGGGAATGTCCCCAGTGCATCCCTCCAATCCGCGCAATAGATGGCGGATCAAAGTCGGCGCAACAAGACATCGCAAGGTGAAATATGTGCGTATCTAACGTCCCCAGCTTCCAATTTACCGAACGAATATCCATTCAAATGTGGTAGTCTAGTTGACACGTTGATCGGAGATAAAAATCAATTGTCACCACGGCGTGCACACCGCATGGTTGCGATGTGCACTTTTCTGATGTGCGATCACGCGTCAGACACGTGTGTGTGCAATATATATATATTTAAGGTGTTCAACGACAGAAGCAAGGATTCAATGACGGTAATTAAAAACGTCAACGTAAGTGAACACCAGGGACCTTTGCGTCCGTTGCACGTCTTCTTTATTCGTTGGTCTCGGTTATTCGCACAGTTGAGAGTTTACCCACTCGCCCGTCCCTTATGTCTTATTCTTAGTGATAATGTTCAGGTCGTTTGGCCGGACCTCGATGTGCACCCTGGTAACTGTAGTAGAGGGCCGGGGGGATCACGGATGATGCTAGCTGCTGGAGGGTTGATTGTCGGCGACGAGAAGCATGAACCGGGGGCTTCCCGTTCGATTACAAACACACACACAACGAAAAAATCTTTACTCAAACTCCAACATAAGAAAAAGACGACGCTTTGGACAAATTGCTGCGCGCAGCTTACAAGTAAAAGACGCCCGGGCGTCAGGCATCCTACCGCGCACAGGGGGGATGGCGGCTACTTCGTAAACGCTGAACTAAGTACCTCTCCGCGCGACAGGTTACGCGGCGGCGTACCGCGGGAGATGAACTTCAAAGGGTCGCGCACGAACCCGTCCCAAAACAAAGCCCCGTCCTAGCGGAGGTTAAGACAGCTTGTCGGAAGTTCTGGCTGTCCAAACAGGGCACTGAAAACATTCAATTGGTCCCATGCGCCAACACACGATAAGCGAATCACGTGCAAAATCGCTGCCCCCCCCCCCCCCCCCCCCGTAAACTCTATAAAAAAAAATTAAAAAAAAAAGTTCTCCTTGGTTTGAAATTATAGGACCCGGACCCGAGTCTTGTTCTCCTTACATGCTAGTAAAAATATACGGGTCCGCCAAAATCATGGAAACGTGCCTCGCCGGGCTACTTCATCCCACCACGAAGTGTGGGTGGACAAATTAAAGCGGGCCAGACATAAACGAAGCTTTACCGTACGTGCCCCGGCGCAAGTCTCGCGGTCAAATTGCCCACGAAGCACTTAGATCGTAGTTTACGACGGTCACTGACAAGCACAACTCGACATTTTGCCGAAAATAGAGTCGCGCGAACCACGGCGAAAACCACCCAGACATGCCGACCAGTGCACTTTTACGCGTCCACGAAGCGAAGATGGAGAAACTCAAGTAAAACGAAATGCGAGCGTCACTGGAGGGGTACGATTTCAAGAGCCAGAGGCACGTCTCCGGCTCGACGAAAGATTTAACGTTTGTCGACGTGTGTCTCTCGGCCCCGGGTTCCTCGGTGAATTTACATTTGGCCCTGTGCTTCAGGGTCAAGGGGCAGACACTCGGAACCATGAGGGCAACGGCCTCTCGTGGGGAAGCGGTGCTTTCCCGCCAATTCGAAAACCGAGATCCAGCACGTAGGGCAAAAATCCCGAAAACGCCTCCCGGTACCCGGCCGAAGCGCTGACAGACACATAAAACAGCACAGAGCGCAGAATGCTCTCCTGACTATTCTCGAAAATAATAAAAAAAGCGACCTCTACAGCCGTTAAAAGGTTGCCTTCTTGAAAATTCGCAATCCCCGTCCCCTTTTTCAAACCGTGACCAGCTAAGCCTTGAGCTTCGCAGAGGCGAACCCAATACTTTAACACAAACGCCAACTACAAAAACCGTTAGCGGGTTCCACCAACTGCCACAGTAGGAAAAACGTAAAGGGGGAGGAAGTTCGTCTGTTACTTGCGCCTTATGCGTTTGTTTACCCGCCCAATGCGCCTGTTTGTAAACAGCGTGTTCGTCTATACGTTTTCACATGTATCTTGGACAAATCACACAAGGAAGACTATCTGCTCAATGGGGACGTTCTCTCTCCACAGGTCCTGCTACTGCTGCTGACCCTAGCAGCGCTGCAGCGACACGGCGCCCAGGCCAGGCCCGCCGCTCCGAGGGGGGACTCCCTGGACCCCATGGACGCCTACCTGCGCGACATGCCGGACCCCCCGCGCCACAGGACGTCCCCCGGAGGCGTCTTTGCGGCCTCCGAAAGCATCGAATCGCCCAGCCGCAAGTTGCAGCACCCAGACACCGCCAGCCACGAAGACGACGACGGGGGCCGCCTCCCCTTCGGCGCCCGCCTCAAACCGCCGCGGCAGTACGGCGCCATCGTCAGCAAGCCGCCCCCTCTGCTAGCAGACGACAAAGCACGGCCCGCGCCAGAGAAAGCCAGGCAGACGCCACAGAGGACAAGACCCGCGCCCGCAAAGGGCGCGGCAAGGTCTACGGGTGCGGAAAGGTCTCCGGACGGCCAGAGGCCCTCTACGACGGCTAGACCGCGACTCGCCAAGTGGACACCTCCCAACATCGTCATCGACAGCCGGAGGACCAGGCCGCTGCCGCCCCCACCCACCCCGCCCCCGCCGAAATCCCAAGCGCCGAAGTTTCAAGCGCCGCAGTCGAAGAGGAGGCAACCCCAGCCCACGAAAGCGAAGACGTCACCGCTCCCGAAGGCGAGGAAGGCCGGGCCGCCCGCGGACAGCTTCAACCGTACCAGGACCGCGCCGCCGGTCAACGGGACCAACGGTACGCTGCCGGGTAACCCCAAACCGCAGGCGTCCTTCTTCTTCACCAACGTGGGGCCCAACCACTTCGAGTACCGCGGGGTCTTCGACCCGAACGCCGTGCCGATCTCCTTCCGGGACAACCCGGAGACACTGTTCCAGCTGATCCCGCAGCTGCCGCGTCTCTTCGACGACCCCTTCACCCCTCCCAAGTCGCCCCCCACCCAGCTGCTGCTCCAACCCCCGCCCAAACTCATCGTGGACCACCCGCCTCCACCTCCGCTCACCCTTTTCCAGCCCGTGGTGAACTTCATCGACCCGCCACCTCCCCCTCCGCCTCCACCGCCGCCGCCGCCACCCCCGTCGCCGAGACCCGAGCTACCGGAGCGACAGCTCTTCCCGAAGTACGACTACATCCGGGGTCCCCAGTACCCTAAAATCTTCAAATTCAACGACGAGCGCATCAGCATCCTCGAGTTCGAGCGGAGCAAGCGGGAAGGGAGATTCGTCAAGCGACGCGGGGACTCGCTCGACCCCGACCGCGTGGCGCGGTCCAACTTCCTCATCTTCCACGGCGGGCTCTTCAACGCACAGCGGAGGCCCAGCAACGGCGGAGGCTTTGGCAACGTTGTGTCACCGCCACGGGGTCGAAGCGAGCCCCTCTTCGCGCCGTACAAGTCACCCTACGAGCCCTTACCGCCGCCGCCCGTGGAGTACCTACCAGTCAAACCGACCTTCGCCAAGAACAAGCCGGGAGGCTTCGTCTACTTCATCAGGACGTGAGACCCCCCTGGTCAACGAGGGATACATCAGGACTATGGTGCCTCGAGTGCGTCTTCATCCGGTGTGCTTACCAGTTGGAGACGTCCTCTAGGCACCATGATCACAACCGAGCAGCGCATTGCAGACGACCCAAAACGAACCGTCGTCATCGAGGTTTGAAGACGTGTCTCGCGCACCAGCTGCGCGACGTCAACCGACGACTCGTGACGTCTTCTGGTTTTCCAGGGGTACGGCACACGGACCAGAGGACTACCAGAGCCTATACAGAGCTCACTCCACTGTGTGGGTACAGTGTGCGACCAGTGAGACGGGGGACGGGAGTTTTCCAAACGTGTAGACTCTTAAAACAATTAAGACTCAACGCGAGTGAAGGCAGGACGTCCGTCACAGGCTTCAACTGTGCAGAGTGATTCTGTGTCCCGTTTCTTCTTGTTCGTCCGTGCTTGTACAACCGTTCCTGCCGACCAAGGCATTACTCGGCCTTCCGAATCTAAGCCTACGCTTATTGCTTTCGTGAATTTAGGTATACGACGAGGCAAACTGCAACCAAAGTAAGACCTTAGCGAATAAATGCCATGGCAGAAATGCAGCACGCAACGTCCGAAATCCCAAACAGGGTTAAAAGTAACTAGAGTGGATGAAAAGACGTAGCATGGTGGCACAAGGCCACAATCTGCTTCCGAGATGAATCTATTATTTAAGCTTTGTAATTCTCAGTAAGACTGGCTTTCTTTCAGTGTATAAACCCACCACGAGGCAAAAAATAAAAGAAAAAAATATTCAAATGCACTAACTTGGAATAAATTCCACAAGAACGAATCTGTGAGCACTTTCATCGAATTCCCCAATCTTGAGGACATGGCAGTTAAGATGTCCCAAACTCTACATTATCAAAACTCACCCCTCGCAACCCTACAATCAAACTAATTGCGAATGAATCCAGAGATGAACTGCTCCCTTTATATAAAGGCAGCTGTTCACGTAAAGCCTTTATATAAAGTGTGGAAGCAGGGAGCTTTAGTAGATCTTCCGATACTTCCAATAACGATACCCGATACTCTGCCGACAGCTTTACGCGTGCTTCACATCGTTATCGAGTATCCTTATCAGACATATCAGAATGACCTACTAAAACCCCCAACTAGCTCCCCTATGTTTGCAAAACAATTCCACTTCAGCACTAGCAATCTGATTCCAAAACTATTAAAAGTACAATTATACAACCTCAAGTTGCCCAAACCAGAATATCAACACAGAATATTGAGGTGAAATCAAGTACACCGCACGAGACAGTTAGCATGAACAAGTCATTGGCGCTTTCTCATGTTTTTCTCAAACAGTTTGTCGACAAACACGAAGATTTGACGCCCAAGTTGGGTTCCAGGATAAGCATCTTCCACTAAACTATCTAGTAGTTGTCATGGCAAATGTTTCAGTTGTGAAAGGGAAACCATATAACGAAAGCCAGCGTCGCTGCTTGTTGGGCTAAGGAGGGATGTCGCAAACCAGCCGGGGTTCAAGTTTTGCCAGCTTCTACTTTTTCCAACTTTTAACACAAAGTTGGACAGAAGTAATGACTCTTGCGTGCATACACAGAATTTGAAAACGAGTCAGTGCCACCTGGTAGAGGTGGGGTGCAGCATTTATTAGATTGTTTACCATTAACAAACTACCCAAATCATTAAAGGTCTAGATCAGGGGTCTCCAAACGTTTTGGCTGCCAGATTAGGGACCTGTTGCAGTCTCGAGGGTCAGAAAATAAACAATATTAATTAGGAAATACTAAATACAAAATTCTAGATGAGCATTTAAGTACAAAAATTTAAACTAGAACAAAAAAGATAAGGTAAGTTAGATAAATATGTGCCATCCAACCCAGAGCAAGCACCCATTCGAAATTTGGAGATAATCATGTGAAACTTGGGGGTGGGCATTTAACTGGGTCAACAATACGTAATGATATGTCTTTTTGCATTTTCTGAATGTTACAAAATCGAGGGATGAGCACTTTTTGTGGAATGGACAGATCCTCGGTATTTTACGGTATACTTTTTGTTTAAATTTAATATTTTGCTAATTATAACATCAGAAAATAATTGTGACCCAGAAGAACTCACAAGGTATACAGTCACCGGACAATTTTTCTAACTCTGAGGGGACCCTAAAATGGTGTGAATTATCAACCAGTCCGAAAAATTAATTTCAGCCAAAACATCAAAGTTCCGCGCATGTTCTGGTGCGTATTTGTTTACTCTCCACTTGCTTGATGTAAATTTTATTATTCCGCTGTGTACTGTCGACTTTCCACATGCTTGATGTAAATTTTAAGTTCCCGTGCAGCTTCCGCTTCATATTGTTCACTTTTCACTTGTTTGTTGATCTGTTTGATCACGGCGCTGCATTTGTTGGTGCCTTCGTTGGCACTAACAGCGAAGTTGAAGTTGGCGCCATTTGGAGACAGTGTTTAGTCCACTAAGCTCACCTGCATGCCAAGCCTATCGGCAAAAAACCTTCATGCTCAAAGACTACCAAAACGGCAGACCCGTGGTCGCACTTAAAAAACACGGACCACGAGAAGAACTGGAAGAACCATAAGAATGGTCAGACGGCAGCTGTGTTGGCTATAGCGGAACCGAAAAGCCCAACCAAAGCCTCAACCCAGCTTGTTTATCGCGTAGGACGTGGTATCAAGGCTAGAGGGCAAAATCAAAACAACCAAAATGGTGGCAACTAAGCTCATGGCACTATCGTGGCAGCTGTTTTGTGGCTATAAACTGAGGAAATCACGGAAATTATGCCCGAAATATAGAGCAATAAGCTTTATGGTATTCAGAATTTCCGTCTATGTTATAAATTAACTCTATGGGGCGAGTGACGGTTCGGTGAAAATGTCCGAATAATTGGACGTGTCCAAAATATTGGAGTTTGAAAATTCGGTCGGCGACTGTAGATCAAACCTCATAGCATTTTACACAGGGAGCAAGACTGGTGAGAATGGTAGATCTGATAATGAACATATGCAATAGTTATGACACAGGACACACTACAAGCATGATATACATAAAACAGCGAAAAAAATTAACATTTTTACACAGACATAAAACAGGAGATTACGAAAAGTTATGCTTGTAATGAGAGTGTAAATTAAATAATATGACGAAAGAAACCAAGTTTTGACGCAGTTGGCTCTCTCTTCTTTTTTTATGACTGTTTGCATAAAACGGATTATTGTACCAATATCTTTCCAAAGATATAGGAATTTTGTGTAGTAGTTAGGCACCATCGTTCAAAGAGTCAAACTTCGTCCAATTTTGCTGAAGGGTTCGAAGTTTCTACCAAACTTCGCAACATCCTTTGTGCTCTGTTACGCCCCATAGCTGTTTCAAATCAAACTTTTTTCAGCAGACGCCAAACTGAAACTAAAACGAGAAACCCAAAGAGCAAAACCCAACGACATCCGTCGGTGCTGCCCTGTCCCATCCTTTTGCACCGTCTGCTAACTGACCCCGAGAGAGCGCAGCGACGGCTGGGCCTCCGATGCGAACGCGTGAAACAAAGGGAGAAAGGGAAGGGAGCATCCTTTGAACAAAAAAGGGGGTCAGCAAAAACAAAGCAAGCTAGCAAACAAAAAGAGGCATGGAGAGGCAGAGCGACACCGTTCGGAGGAAAGGGAAGGCATTGTCTGCCAAAAAGCCATCCCATTGTGATGCCTCGGAACAAGGGTGGTTCCCTCCTCGCCCGCTAACCGAGCTCGTCTGCACGCAAGCACCCAGGGCGAGAGGGCACGGCCATGATGCAAGGGCAGTAATGATCCGCCCGATCCGTACGCTACTGGCCCTGTTTGCATAACCACAGTGTTGCTGTTGTTGATGTCAATGGAGGTGCCTTCGACTTGCACTCCCGAGCGAAAAAGGTCGAATTTAGGAGTTTTATACACCAAACATACAAAGGGCCTTTCGACGCGCAGCCGAAATCTCAGGTTCCACGACACCTTCTCTGCAATAAGCCTGCGTCAGATTGCTGGCACCTCGGCTGGGATTCGAACCCGGAGCCTGGGGATCTGCGTCACGACAAAAGCAGAACTGGCTCCGCAATTTTGTGTCTTAACACCTACCCAAACGCAATGTTATGTCGAACAAGTAAGGTGCTTTTGAAGTAACGAACGAAGTGCCAACCAATCGGGGGTAAAAACCCACAATTCTAGTGCTTTGTATATACATTCAAAAAGATAAAAGAAAACTCTGCATTCCCTTCGGAGTCTCGAAAAGACATCTCATTCTAGTAAAAATGATCAAACAAAATGTCCTAGAGAACCCTGACTGCCAATAGCCATTGTTGTGCAATGGTCACTTTCAACTCTGTGGCTCCCTTGAGCAAAAAAAGAAAAGACACGGGTAACCTAGAAATGTAAAATTGTTTGCCCCTTAGAATTACAATCACAACTATACGTAAAAAGGGAAACAGACCCACGATTTGCTTCTAATAAAATAGTCCAACATAAAATGAATTTGCACGCAGAACCACAAGGCTATTTGGTCATATCTACAGTAAGGCAGTTTCCACGGCAGCTGCCATGCACACAAATAAGCACAACACAATCAAGTGAGGTCGTCTAACACGTAACCTCCAAAGCTGCGCCTGATTGAAACAACTCAGCCTCCAACGCCGAAATCTTTTCCACTGAATTCCTTTTGCTTCAAAGGTAGCTCATCCCTATTTACTGTGCGATCTCTATTGGCAAAAATGTGTAACCAATCTTTTCCCTTCTTTTCGGGGTACCATCCTTCGCTGTCGCAATGTCCCTTCACAAATTCAGAATAACTTATTACTAGATTACTCAAAGGAGCTGTGCAACAATTTTAACTTTGAAAGAATTGGCATCTTCTACTTGGGACATTGCTCACCTTGTCAAAAAGGACAGAAAACACACCTCCCTCCTTAGAGATGTTGCGATTCTGCCGTGTAATCGCGAGGCGAAAATTGGAATATATTCTGACCTGCAGCCGCGAGCGGCGACCATCAGAACCATGCGGCATGACGTCAGTGGTGGTGGTGTAAAAAGATACCAAGTTGCGCGAATACCTGCTCGATAAAAGGTAACTTTCCTAAAAATCTTGTGGTTCCAACATAAATATAAATGCGTCAGAAACCTGGTATCATCGACAAAACTTTCATTATGTGGAGTTTTAGTGGCGCCATCTATCCCAAGTCCACAAAACCGTCAGCTCTATCGGCTACCGCGAACAGCCACCAGAAGCCGGAGGGGGGCAGAGCTGGACCCAGACGAGACTTTTCTCCTTTCAACGTATTGTTTGCGCTGCGCCAGCACGTGGTCACGCGGTCGCAAGCGGATGAGTTCTCGCTGCTCACCGACGGCTCTAGAGGGAAAGCTTCACCGGAACCCCGCACGACCCCCATTGACGTCACAACACACGTAGCTCGGAAGATGGTGAAGCAGTTGGGAGGTGCCGAAAACCCCCAATCTCTGTCCATTTTTAAAATAAAAACTAGGACCTGCAGGCAAAAGCAGTTTTTTGTTCTTTACTTCAGAAAGGTCGAGACACCAACTCCCAAATTATTTAAGCAAAGCACTGAAATTGTTGCCCAGCTCCTTTAATACTGTAATTGTCAAACATGTCAAAGCCAACATATCAGCGCCGGTACTCACCGTCACCCACTAACCAGGGTTCCCACAGATTTGCACGAAACAATTCAGGGATATTTTTTGACACGCCGAGACTTTTGCAGGGACCTCCGGGCCACAGAATTCAATCATTTAAATAATAACATTGCTCTCAAGCATACTGTACAATCGCAAGACGGGGACCTTGGAATTAATTTTTTTACAATGAAGCTGTTTATGGCTAAGGTTCCGTGGATTTTTCGTGTGCAGCGACTAAAAACTCTACGCTTGCACCACCGCATGCGCACGCCTTCCCTGAAGCACCCCTTCCCTGTATAAAATATTCAAGGTAAATAACCAAAATAAAGCGTTTGCGAGCACACCTGCAAAATGTCATTTGTTTTAGGCTTTTGCTTTAGAAAAGTTACTGCTGCAGATGCCAGCATGTGGAACACCATTCCCTGCATTCTCCTTGATGCCTGGGTAACTTAGCGATAGGTCTGTTCAGTAGATTAGTTACCACTAGGCACCATTTTCAAGGTCAGTAGACTCTCAGGTAGACAATAAAGGTTTCTCAAACAATTGCCACCATGCGACCCGCGTCGGCCATGTCTACACTCTCACCGCCCTTTCTTTGTCGTCGTTCCAAGCGCTTGCATGCCTAGTTTCCTTTCCTTACACACTCTCGGGGCGGCAACACCGTCGCGCGTGTCTCCTTTCCGCCGGGTGGCGGTCCCGTCGAGCGTGTCTAGTTTAATCCGGTTTTCCGGGGCGGGTCTGCGTCGTGTGCTAAACAGCTTCTCTGGTCGTCCACCGTCACAAAGTGGAATGGCTCACGATTATTTTTCTTAGCTGAATCCAAAGCAACTTTTGCATGTCTCGATATCTTGCCATAACATTGCAGCTTTCAAATTCAGCGCTTCACAATTCGTCCAGGATCTGCTCGGCTCCGCAATCCAGCGAGTTCACTCGCTGCAGTCAACTTGTTAGGAGAGGCACGTAGTTGCATGCCTTGCCACAAGATGGCGCCACGGCGGCATCGCGAGGACGCCTTCCGCGGGACTCGGAGAGAGGGCGCGCGGGATGCGCGGCTGTGGGGGGGACATCGGCTGACGAAGCGGGAGCGGAAGGACGAAGGACGGCGAGCGGTGCGCGCGGTGATGCCGCGAGTGCTCGGGAATAAAGGAGTTCCGGTTATGAGAGTCCCTTTGTTCTGAAACCGCAAGCGAGCTAGCGTGGAAGCTCGCTGGGCCCTGACAAGTGGGGGCTCGTCCTCTGAACCCGAACTACCCTGCTAGACCAACGGCAAGTCCTGCGAGGCAGTTTTACGTCCTCATCTCGCCAGCGCGCCGACATGAGCACGAACAACGTGGTCAGCGAACTGCTGGCCCAGACGGACGGCAGTGCCATGGACCGGGAGCGATTGTCTTCGTGTGTGCGTGACGTGCTCCTGAACACACCGTTACAACAGGACACCGAGGCGCGCACGCAGGAGCCGACGCCTTGGAAGTGCGGTAACATCCAGTTGCCGAAATTCATCGGCTATGAGGAAAGGCAGAGCCCGACGGACTTCCTCGACAAGTTCGAGAATTTCTGCCTGGTTACGGGCGTTCCGGACAGCAAGCGCGTCCGGCAGGTCCTCCCGGCCGCACTGGAGGGCACAGCGAAGCTTTGGTGGCGCTTTGCGGGAGGCTTTGAAGACTGGGAGACTTTCGTAAAGGAATTCCACGCCGAGTTTGCGTCTGTCGATTACAAGCATCGGCTGAAGGAAGAACTCGACCGACGCACACAGCACCCGCAGGAAAACTTGCGCCACTTCATCCACGTCATTGCCGAATTCTACGACAGGATCGGCGAGACGGTGTCCGACGAAGAGAAGGTGAGACGTGTCAGGCGTCAGATGCACCCAAAATTTCAAGACCTGTGCGAAGGGCTCACGTTCGCGAATTTGCGCGAGTTTGCGAGGGAAGCCGGCGGCGTCATGGAGCGTGCATGGCACCGCCTCAAGTACGTTCCGCCGGCGCCAAGAACGGACCAAGTTGCCAAGGACCTCGCTTTTGCGGAACTGCACCCCACAGTGCCCAACCAGTGCCCTCCATCCACGCTCGCTGCCGTGAGTGCTGGGGTGGCCCCTCAGCCATGGTGGCCCCTGCATCCAGCAGCAGTGCAGTCATCCTACTGCAAGGACCAGATGTGGGTTCCAACCACAATGCCCTGCCAGCCAGCACTGCAACTGCCACCACAATGGGCAGTGCAGCAGCCCCAAACTTTGGCTACCTCATTTCAACCCATGCCGCAGCCGACACCACAGTGGGCAACACCGCAGTGTCCAACCTGGGCACCAGCTGTGCCACAACAGGGTCAACAGTGGCTTCAGACTGCACAGCAGGCCCCAAACCTGCAGCCTGCCTCCAACAGAGGACAACTGTGTCAACGCTGTGGTGGGGTTGGACACTCTGCCCGATACTGCGCAACTGGCAGACAACGCAACCAGCAACGCTGCTACAGGTGCAACGAGCGTGGACATCTGCAGGCTAACTGCCCGGGAAACGGGCGAGCGTAGAGGCTGACCCGGCCAGCATCTACGAGACTGCCTTGCAAGTTGCAGCAACAGCCGGAGGGAGGGAGCCCTTGCTCGAGCTCACCGTGGGTAACCAGGTATTCCTTGCCCTGTTGGACACTGGGTCCAGTGTTAGTTTAATGGGGGACCCAGCTGTGGTGGCTGCTCAGGCTACTGGTGCAGGACTCAAGCAGGAGACCCATTCCCTCAGGTTGGCAACAGGATGGTCAACCACAACTCAGTCCATCAGATGCCGTATCCGTTGGTCGGGTGGATGCCGCAAACAACGATTCATCCACATGCCAGGACTGTGCCGTGACATTATCTTGGGCAGAGACTTCTTGATCGCAGCGGGTCTATCAATACATATGGCCCTCGGAGGTTGGACCTTGGGGACGGAGATTCAGGAGCTGGTCCGCTTTGGAAAATCCTCGGAAGTTCCACCTGTGGCCCTGTCTGAGGAAGTGTACTCACTGGAGGAGCTGTTTGCAGCGCCGAGAGAGGTTGAGACCTGCCCGGAAGAAGCCATAGTCAAGGGGACTCCGGGAAAAAAGGCAGAAGGCGACCCGCGGATAGTGGCAGTGCTCAATGACTACAAAGACACTTTCACAGTGCGACCTGGACGCACCTCGCTGATCCAACACAGCATCGACACTGGTGATAGCCGACCCGTCCGTTGCAAGATGCGACCAGTAAATGCAGAGAAACGAGCCATAGGAACCGTGCGCATCTAATTCAAGCCCCGACCAGGGCGCCCCTAGCGGCAAACGGGTCCATCGCATCGGGGAGCTTCTCCCAGTCGCTGCGTTGGTTGTGCCTTGTAGTGGGTTAGCGTTGTAATTTCTGAGATGGCTATTCCGCACCAAGAAAGCCGCAACAATTGCTGTGTGGTCGGCTGCAACAGTACGTCGAAGATCGCACACGGCACGAAGTACTACATCGTCCCTTCGAAGCCGTACGGCCGTACGAGGCGGAGTACTGCGCGACCAGGCTACAGGTGCGACTTGTGCGTCCATACAGGTTAGTGGCGTTTCTTACCTTTCTGTTCGCGCTTTGTTTAAGCTGCTGACGAATAATACGATTAACTTTTTTTCTATTCTAGCGACGATGGAACAGAATCGACACCGACGGCAAACTCTAAAGTGTGCGGCAAATACTTCACCGGAATCGAGAAGCGGAGTGCGGTCACCCACCTAAGCCTACACTTGGATGTTTCCATCAGTCTACAGGAAGATAGTAGTGGGAATCGCGGAACGGCGCGAAAAAAATCGCCCAGTTATTGTCAAGCTGATTCAGAAATAAACGTACATAATTACCACGGTCCACTCAACGCCAACTACATTTTTTGCGGGCACGCTTAATTTTGTTAGCGGAGTACGGCGCTCCGTTACATCCACTTGTCCGTCGAAACGGACCTCCTTCACGTCGTACACGCGGCCAGATTCACGAAGGAGTATCCCTTCTTTATATTGGTACTACGGAAGAAGCTTTCTAGATTCGTAACCGCCTTAAACCCCGTCGTAATCACCCCGGGAACACTGTCCGCTGTGCTGCTCGTCGCCATTGCTTCCCCCCGATGATTCTGCACCGGCTACCGAAGAAGTTTTCCGGATTCGTAATCGCCCTCTGTCCTCTGTGGTGTTCGTTGCTTTTACTTCCCAATGATTCTGCGCCGACGGCACCGGCTACAGAAGGAACTTTCCGAATTCGTAACTGCCTTAAATTCCTTCGTAATCACGACGGGGACACTGTCTGCCGTGCTGTTCGTCGCCATTGCTCCCCGATGCTCCTGCGGCGGCTACCGCTAGGTCGCGGCGAACAATAGGCGACCGCCGCGACACGGCCGGCATGCTCGCTTCCTATAATAGATGAATGCATCAGGGATCTTCTAGATCAGGACTTAATTGAGCCAAGCACAAGCTCCTGGGCCAGCGCCCCTGTCCTGGTGGCCAAGAAAACTGGCGGCTACCGACTCGCAGTGGATTATAGACCACTCCACGCAAGGACTGATGTCCCAGTGCACCCGATGCCCCGAACGGACTGGATCCTGGCGCAACTTGGCAAAGCAAGGTGGTTTACTAGCCTTGACCTGTCCCAAGGCTTCTTCCAAATTCCAGTGGCAACACGGGACATTCCGAAGACTGCGTTTCTGTGTCACCAGGGAACGTTCCAGTTCAAACGCATGCCATTTGGCGTAGCCGGAGGCCCAGCCACATTTCAGGCCTTAATGGACAAAGTGCTTGATGGAGTAAAACACAGGTACTGCATGGCGTTCCTAGACGATGTCTTGGTCTTTTCAGAGTCGTTTGAAGACCATGTAGTGCACTTACGGGATGTACTACACAGGATCGCAGAAGCGGGACTCACCATCAACCCCAGCAAAGTGCAGCTCTGCAAGCAGCCACTTAAATTCCTAGGCCATGTCATCTCTCCGGGTAAATGCCAGCCGGATCCAGAAAAGGTTTGAGCAGTTGAAGAGTACCCCACCCCAACATCAGTCAAACAGCTGCAGGCGTTCTTGGGACTGGTAGGATACTACCGCACATTCATTCCACAATTTTCCGACATCGCAAAACCTCTCGCGACGCTGCTCAAGAAGAATGCACCTTGGAGGTGGGAGCAGCCACAGCAGGAAGCTTTCAAATCCTTAAAGTCTTGGCTTACAGAGGAGGCAGTGGTGGCCTTGCCCGACCTCAACCGCCCCTTCATCATTGAGACAGATGCCAGTGGCATTGGCATCGCTGCAGTCCTGCTGCAGGAGAATGAGGGACACCTCAGGCCAGTGTCCTTTATAAGCCGAACGTTGACAGAAGCAGAGAGCAACTACACCGTACAGGAGTGGGAATGTCTGGCAGTTGTATGGGCACAGGACAAGTTTCGCCCATACATAGAGTTTGCACACTTTGAAGTACACTGCGACCATGCATCACTCTCATGGATGTTCCACACGGAGCAAACCTCCAGCAGAGTGAAGAGATGGGTGCTCCGTCTGCAAGGCTTTAAGTGCACAGTCAAGCACAGGCGGGGCAAAGCTAACATCCCTGCTGATGCCCTAAGTCGCTGCCCAGTGTCTGCTCCAGAGCCTCCTTCACCGTCTACTGCGGAGGACTGGTTTCCGATCGAAGTGAGTGACCCCGTTCCTTCAATTCGATTTGAGGAGGTTGCCGCCTCAGAGTCTGTGGACATATCACTGCTGAGCGATGGCAAAAGGCTGGCTGCAGAACAACGAAAGGATGAGCTTCTGAGAACAGTAATTGACTTCATGGAAAACAACTCTTTACCCAGTGATATTAGGGACTCGCGTAGAGTGCAAGACCTGGCAGCAGATAGTGAGATTGACGACACAGGTCTCCTGCTGTATGTGGGCCAGAGCAACAAGGTTCCGTGGCTACCGCTCCAACTGAGATCACTGGTGTTACAGGTGGAGCACGACCATCCGCTTAGTGCCCACGCAGGATACTTTAAGACGCTCCGACGGACGGAGAGGCAATTCCACTGGCTTGGAATGAGGGCAGATGTGTCTCGTTACGTTCGTGCCTGCAAGACATGCCAGGCCTTCAAGCCACGACGACAAAAACCGAAGGGCCTTATGGATAGTTCTTGGGCCACTGGCCCCATGGAGCACTTGAGTGTCGACCTCATCGGACCGCTTCCTGCCACAGCCAAACAGAACAAGTACATCCTGGTCATCCTGGACAAGTTCACGAAGTTCATTGAGCTCTGTCCTCTCCGGGCACCAACATCTAGAGCCATTGTGGAGCGGATGGTGGACATCTTCTGCCGACATGGGGTGCCCCAGAGCATCCCCAGCGATAACGGCCAACCGTTTGTAAGCGGATTGTGGAAGGGAGTGCTCAAGCACTGGGGCATTGCAGAACGCCATACGGTACCCTACAGACCAGCAGGCCAGACAGTCGAGCGGCGCAATGCCACGGTAAAGCAGGCTATTGCAGCCTACTGTGGCACCCACCGTGACTGGGACAGGCGCCTCCCAGAGGTGGCATTTGCTATGAGGACGTCGGAGAGTGTGGTGACCGGGTACACGCCAGCCTTCCTCTGCTACGGCCGAGAACTTCGAACCTTGTGGGAGTTGCGCCCACAGGGACACTCCGAGACCCAGCCGTCCACTTCTCACGTCTTCAGTGCAGAGCTGAGCCAACACCTTAAAGACGCCCTCGCCTTTGCGAGAGACCACCAACGCAAGGCGCAGGAGACACAGCGACGACACTACAACCGGAGGCGACAACAGTGCGAGTTTGCTGTGGGTGACTTCGTTCTGCGAGACTCGCACACACTGAGCAACGCCAGTCGGGGAATCACTGCCAAACTTGCCCCTCGACGCTCTGGACCCTTTGCCATTGCGGCCCGGACAGGGGAAAACGTGTACAGACTGAAGGACCCTACGACGGGCCGACGGTGTGGACTGGCCAATGTCGACCAGTTGGTGCGGTACTATGATTCATAGGCATTGCTATTCACATTATGCACAGATTAAGGAGGGGGGATCTGTTAGGAGAGGCACGTAGTTGCACGCCTCGCCACAAGATGGCGCCACGGCGGCATCGTGAGGACGCCTTCCGCGGGACTCGGAGAGAGGGCGCGCGCGATGCGCGGCTGTGGGGGGGACATCGGCTGACGAAGCGGGAGCGGAAGGACGAAGGACGGCGAGCGGTGTGCGCGGTGATGCCGCGAGTGCTCGGGAATAAAGGAGTTCCGGTTATGAGAGTCCCTTTGTTCTGAAACCGCAAGCGAGCTAGCGTGGAAGCTCGCTGGGCCCTGACAAACTGCTCAGAACAGCTGTGCTGAGCAGTGGAAGCACCAAGTGCAGCTTCGAGTTCTATGTTTCTTTAACCACCCCATTGTTGATTTGCTCATCAACGAGGCACCTTTCTCAACCACAATTATAGGGGTTTCCAGCACCGTTCCGGAATGAAGGGATACTAAGCTCCCCAAACCATGACCAACATTCGTCACTGGTACCAGCCACACGAGTGCGAGTGGCCAGTCTGAGCGCCAACTCCGCCACGACACAGATGGCCCACGAAACTAACAGTTTGCGCCACAGGGTGCAACAAAGCGCTTTTAAAAAAAGTGTCCGTCCAAATACGAAAGGCAAAAATCGGCGGCACCAACTACAAACACCATATACAAATAGAAAATAAAAGAAAATTAAACAGCCTTGGTCATGCTGGGAAACACCAGGGATTGCAGAACGCGTCCCGCAGAAACTACCACACGGTACGACGCCGTACCGCTCTTGCAGGCACATTTTGCCAGGAATGCAGCACTTCCGGGGTAGCTGTACCACGCAGCCCAGTGGCTATAGCAACCGACTGCCACCGCGTCGACGCGGGTTGGAGCCCCACTAGGGCATCTTATATTTTTCCCTATATAATCTTTATATCTCATTTTTTATAGCTTTGCGTCGTATAACACTTCCAGTATGTCACTCGTTCACGACACTCTTTCGTGACAATTTTCTTCTGGACAACGACCCGCAAAACACACTCAGTCTTAAAAAAGATGGAGCCCGCCACAACCGAGAGGGGTGGTTCTTTGCCGACCGTCATCAAAGCCCACTGAAAGAGGAAACGCGAGCGCGCGGAGGGAGCCCCAAAAAGACGCTCACCCGTGTTGATCTCCTCGGCGGTCTCCGTCTCCGCGATGGGGTGGTCGTGGAGCTGGAGGTACACCTGAAAGCACAGCCTGCCCTCAACACGTGGACGACAACACAGCTGTGCGTTGACGACGAAACGAGGCGACGCCTACATCCCACAAAATGTACGGCAAAAACAAACTATGCTTCGTCAAACGCTCGGTCTCCGCCCAAATGTAGCACCGCCGGTCTGGACCGGATGCCCAGGTTTCAGAGCTTGCTGTTATCTGGTTCGTGACTTATAGGCGATTTTCAGAAAATTTGTCTATGGGAAAGTGGCGGCCAACGAAGCCTAGGAACACGTGAAGGCAAGTGAAGTAAAAAACAAGTAAGAAACGAGCTCCATTTTCCTATTAAAAGTCAAAAAAAAAAAAAAAGAAATCACTCTTAGATTTTGAATTAGATGTCCGCAAGTTGTGAAACTTTGACATCCGGTCCAAACTGCAGGCGCTACATTAAGCTGGAGACCGAATGTTCAGCAACGCATATTTTATTATTGCAATTTATATATATATAAAAAAAATATCTTTTGAACATGTGCAGTATTTTTGACTGCTCTGACAAAGCGATTACGTATGCCTACATTTTTACTCAAACGCAATGATTAAAGGTTCGACGAGCGGGCGTAAATACTTGCGACCATAAATCTGGCTACCTACTGCACGAAACCCTATGCAGTGGCATGCGCTTTGATGAGGCGGGCATTTTCTCACTGGCGCAATGCCGCCGCAGATGCAGTCGGGAAGTCCCACCATAACAGCCACTCCTGCAACAAGGCCATGCTCGATTGCAATTTCGGGCTTTCGAGAATGCCGAAGGAGCATGGATTCAAGTTTGCACCCTAAAGGACGACCTCAAGGTCCACTCGATGCACCCTTTGACCCGTGTTCCTTCGGTCCAGTGTCCCTGTTGCTGCCTCCATAGTCACTGACAAGAAGAGAGTGGCGGAAAGGAGCTTCGGTTGACCCGCCTCCAGAGCGCTAAAACGACACGCCCTGCTATTCTTACTCTGTCAGTGACTACAGTGTGCAGCCCTGCAACACCCCTGTAACAAAACACACACACAAAAAAATGATCAGCAATATTTACGTTGTTAGACGCAATTTGGGTGGGGACATCCCAGCTCCAGGCCCCGCCCGGTACTTGACTAGCTAAGCATTTTTTCTCTGCTCTCATTGGTTGGAGATTGACGTGTGGAACATTCATGGCACAATCGTTTCTCCGTGCAGTACAGTATTTGTATCAGAAATATTTTAACGCAAAAGCATTTCTGTCCCATGGAAAAAAAATTTGGGGGTTTTACGTGCCAAACCTACGACGGGCATCTGGCACGCCCCAGCGGAGGACTGAGGATTAATTTGGACCACCTGGGGATCTTTTGACGTGCAACCGAAAGCTCGGTTACACGGCGCCTTCTCCGCAATAGCCTCCGTCATATTGCGGGCACCTCGGTCGGGATTCGAACCCGCCACCTGGGGATCCGTAGGCCGGCGCTCTCGCCTCGGAGCCACCGAGGCGGCCTTTCTGTCCCATGGAGCGGCGCGCGGTTCGTGGCACGCTGCCTGTAGGAATGCTTTCGCATTCCTATATGTAAGCAGTCATAAGTGCCTTCGTTTAAATTTTATGTTTGAGAGACAAATGATCTAATTAAGGCTAGGAGTCGATTAAAGTTTTAACGCGATTGATCACTACCCTTTAATCGATTAACTGGTTGCAATAAGTTTTAGGAATATTGTAAAAATAAAAAAGTGTCAAAACTCCACATTTTTCTTTTGACAATTTTAATGAAATATTTTATATTCTTATTTTAATTTTACAATCACTCTGGCTGACTGTCATATGAAATGCTAAAGCGATGTACCATGGAAAACTCCCTAAAATGAAAATATGAGTGCCAACTAATGAAGCAGACATTTTTCTTTACCTGCAAACTTTTGCAACACTCGCCACAACCAATTAGTCGGTTTTACACGAATGTACCACGATTAAACCATTAATCGGATGGCTATTCAATTGACTGCCCAGACCTAATCTAGATAGAATCATTGTGTTCAAAAATATCCTGGGATTACGTCTTCCGCTTCGGTTTTAAACGATAACAAACATGGCTGCCGGCGTTTGCAGTGTGCTTTACTTTATGAGTACCAGTCATTCTCCATTCACCGAGGTGTTTAGAGGAAAGTCTCCTCGATTGAACTAGTTTGCAGCAAACGTCTGTTACAAGTATGTACCTTCGGAAACACTGCGAGTGTGCTTTTTATCGTAGCGGGACTGGCCCAGGCCTAGCGTCCCACGTCAACTATGTTGCTTGATCTTGCTTGATTTGTTCCTTTGTGCATGTCGATACTGAATAAAGATGTTGGCTCCTGTAAAAGCGGCCCCACTGCACTGCAAATTGTGCAACCGTCATGATTGCCACCATGGTTTCAATACCCGAGAAGATGCCTCTACAGGTAAGAATTCGTGAGCCATTTGGCTGGAGGCAATCAGGCGTTCGGCTTGCATCAAGTTTGTCCAGTTATGTTCCTGTCATTTCGCTTCAAAAGGCAAATAGCTATAAAGTTTTCAAGTGCACCTGGCCTTCCAAAGCGAATATTTCTGGGTCGGGTTTTCATTGTGTGTCATGACGCTCACTCACCTTGCTCGCAGATGCAACGCAGAAAGAATAACAAAAACAAAAAATTAAAAACGTTTACAGTTCTCTGCAATGCTTAATTAGAGCTCAGCTCTTGAGGAGGGGGGGGGGGGGGGAGGGGGGGGGAGGGTCACGTATGATGTCACGAGGGTAAAATTTCCCCGCTAAATTCAGCGGGAAAATTTTCAAGCTAAGTTTAGCGGAAAAATTTGCCACCAAATTTTGCGGGAATATTTTACCCTCGTGACGTCACACGTGACGTCATGTCTGACGTGACACGTGATGCCACGAGGATAACATTTCCCCCCTAAATTTAGCGAAAAAGTTTTCCGCTAAATTTAGCGGGAACATTTCCCGCCATATTTAGTGAAGAAATTTTGCCCTCATGACATCACACGTGACATCATTATGGGAAACGTTCCATAATGCAACGCACAATTACGCCGACGGCGACGCCGCTCGAGCCGGAAACGGGCACCTAAAAGCTGCGCTCTAAAAATCTGAAAGAACTGTGCACTTTTTGTTGATTTTTTCTAACCCTCTTGGCCACCTCTTACAGCACATCGATACACGCTTGTGTCGGACTGTGGCTCGTGCATAGTGGAATGCTAGAACGCTACTTTCATGGTCACATCTTGCGAGCGTTGCAGAAATTTTTAGATGATGACGGAGCAGATGGACGAAGGAGAAAAAGAATGCAGACATGCAGCATCTTACAGGCATTGGAGACAGCGATAGACGGTGGTGGAATAGCAGACGGTGCCGAAGGCTGCTGTGCGTCTGCTCGCACGGCTAGCAGGTAATGTCAGACGCCAGACTAGACGCGCCGTATGTTGCGAAAAGGAGACACTACGCCTGCGAACATATTTGGCCGAGCAGCCAGACCACTCCAGTAGTAATGGGCTGGTCCTCTGATATGTGGGCGGGGCTTACAGCGGGCCATGATTTCCACCTAAATTGCATCTAGAAACGTAAAAATTCAGCTCTGCTGGGGAAGAGGGCTCACCTGAATAGCGACCCTGGCCGCCTTGAAGTAGAAGGGGTGCGCCCTGAGCACGTCCTCCAGCCGCAGCAAGCTCACATAGGCACGCAGTGTCATCTTGCGCATGCAGTACGTGTGGAAGTCAAACTGGTCCTCCATGATCTCGGAAAAGTGCTGCATCATCGCAGAAAAAGGGAGAGACAGGGAGATTACTTACAAACCGCCCAGGCACCACGAAGAATGCAATGGTAGAGGCTTCTACGTGAAGATAGCCTGATCTGACTTTTGTGAAAAGGCATGCAACAGCAGATGTTTTTGCATGGCGCTAGCCTCATCTGACTACAATAATCAGCTTAGTGCAGGGGAACTAAACCTGTTTAATCTCGAGGAACCCTTATAAGCCGTGGCATCAGGCCAATACAGCAGCACTTAAGCTTACGAACCTCATGAACAATAATATACAGATCGAGGAGCTTTAGATCAAGTTGTGCATCGAGGGTAGCTGAGGCCTGCTAAAATACCGGTAAAACGTGAAAAACGCTTAGCTTATGGGGGGAAGGCCAAGAAAATTTACATACTTCGTCAAAGAAAAAACTATACAAGAAAAGGTTGAATTCCCTCCTTTCAAACGCTTAGTAGTTCCACGACTCAACAAGAAGCTGAATTTGGATAGGCGTGATAAAAAAAAGGTGGGACATGACAAGAAGACGCAAGCACGAACCCGAACCAGTTTCCCCTTCAAACTTTTTCACCCCGCGTGCACCGTCCCACACTGAGAATCCTGACTCACACACTCACTATCGCTTACAACCAAGTGCCTCAAAGGGATACTCCAGCAATATTTTTATGGTCTCCGATTTGCCTCAAAATTGGTTCAACACACCGATAGACACGGCTGTAAGTCCCTCAAGTATCTTGCGGAAAAAAAAAAGGTTTTCGTGAAATTATTGAATTTTTTAATTTCATTCTCGTTGTGTTTAAAGAAAAAAAAAAAAAAAACTACTGGAAACACTGCAGTATGACGACAGAAATGGTACGAAGTGGTCAGGAAACCTTGTTCCTAACTGATTACAAGACGTTTGATGGTGGGAAAAGAATTCTTGAAGCCCGTTCAATAAGCACGAAAAAACGCTAGACATACTCCGTTTACGACTACATGTGCAACCTGAAAGTTTGTACCGTTTGCGACGTCGCACCAACAAAGAGCGCACGCAAACTCGAACGTTGGTTTCGGCATTGTACAGTTTTCTCAATGACCATTTTGAACTTCAGGACAATAAATTGCATGCCGCGAAGAGAAAAGTCAGGGGTATTCAGAAAATGTAATATGTTTGGGTAGCTCAAAAAACAACCGGAGTACCTCTTTAAAACCTCCTGGGACTTCTCTCAGTGAGAGAATGCAGTGGCCCCATCTATAAAGCAGCAGCACAACACTGCATTTCCGTACATTTCCCACATTTTTCTGCGCATCATTTTCTTTACTGTTGGCTCAAACCCTCGACACTTCTATAAACGACCGTTTCTCACGCACAGTACGTACACTTGATCTCGCAACTACCACAAAAACCCTCGTTCTTACAAAACGCAGTTCCGGGGCTACCTCGGGGACGGCACTGACATCTTCTCTCGCCGTAAAAAATTGCGACGAATCGACAGTAAGCAAACGGGCCTCAAAGTGCGCCGACGCCAGACTCCCCCCGCACCCTTGACTCAAAGGCCTGCCGCCGTCGCCACACTTTCGCGCTCCGTCGGAGAAGTGGTTCCAAGGTCGGAAGAGGCGACGCGGGGTGTGTGGGGGGTAAACGGGCGCCATGACTCACCCTGTCCACCTCGTGGCACTTCTTTAGCGCCTCGCCCCACTTGCCCAGCCTCTGGTAGGCAAGGGCACACTCCGTCTGGAACCACATGCACTGCATCTCGTTCAGGTTCTCAACCGCTGACACACCTTCCTGCACAAGGGAAGGCAAAGTGGTCGCCCACCCGTCAGCCAACACCCAAGGAAGACTGTCCGCGGAACGAAAGAAGCATAGTGGCCGGCATGACAAGAAACAAACACGTCTATAAGACATCAGGTCGTGAAAAGACTTCGCCATTCGCTTCCCACCTCCAAGTTAACTCTGGGGAGTGAGTGAGCAGGAGTGTCGAAACGACGCTCAGAAACGTTTCAAGCAAGGACTTCGCAAGGTCGACAAACACACTGGCACAAACTGTAATGCAATCACCTCTTGTACGGCTTGATTGAGAATCTTCCCGTCCCGCTTAGCAATGACAACAATGCACATCAACCACTGGTCCTGATTTCCCGCCGCAAAGGTGGCATCGCTTGCCCCAGCGGCTGTCGACCACTGGCAATTTGGGGATCCCTACAGGATCAGTGGAAGTGACGCAGCACCCCCCCCCCCACCGGGGAGAGGGAGGATAATACACGGTTACAATGACAAGAGGGTGAATAAATCAAAACTAAATGCATGCAAGCCAACTTTGAAGCTCTGAAATTCATTCGGTGCACACGTAGCACAGTCAGCGTCAATTAAAAAACAAAATATTTTATCGCTCGGTGGTCGGTCTTTTTGGGGACCCAAAGAAGGCCTCCCCAAGATGCCTGCAGCCCCCACTTGAGAACCACTGGCTGGCTAACGCGAAGGAATGTGCGACAGCTGGAAAAGACGTCGGCAGTCTGGCGTTTGCCAAGCCGGCGCCTCATAGAGCTTGTCGCAGTCGTCCGTGTTGCTACCGTTACTGCACCGAGTCAGAGAAGGCCGAAGCGGTGTGAAAAAGGTAGCGTGGGACGCCGCAAAATGGACCGCCCTTCTTTAAAGTGACGACGACAGGAGACTACAAAAATGAACGTAATTAACATTTTAAAAAATTGACAAACAACAAATGTTTTTTTAAGAAGCAGAATCAACCGAGGGCATCCTACCTGCAACTGGGAAATTCGAACAGTGCCCGTGGCATATTTTTAGAAGTAGAGAGTACTGAGAGATTTCGTCTAAAAATGTTATCCTCGACGCCCAGGTGGCTCATACACGACCCAACTTTCCAGGTAAATTAAGAAGAATAGTAGTGCCTTGCAAAGGTAAGAGTTCTTGCAATTAAAAGTTAGTGGTGACAACAGAAACTTTTGCAGATGCTCCGAGCGAGGCGCTTCGGTCGAACTCGCTGCAAGCTTGCCTACCTTCTGCATTCCGTTCCTGTCCTCGTCTTTTTTAGTACGCTGTTTTTTCCTTACTTTCAACCAGCACCAACTCGCTCAGCTTACCACCTTAATACAACTACATGAGGTCAAAATGTCACGAGCACAACTGTGTCCCTAAACTTTTGAAAGCAGTTCAGTATCTCTACTAGCGCATCTACAAACCAAACTCGTTGCGGAACGTGTAGCAACCGACAAAAACTCGTCAAAGTCAGCGACAATGCTCAAGTTTTCACCACGCAATACTGCCAAAAACGTTTTCACATGCAAAAAGAAAAAAAAAAAAAAAATTCCAACAGCCCCCTCTTTCTTTTTTTTTATGAAAATCCCTACACGCGAATTGTCAGCGACGTCCAGGGAGGGACGTTGAAAGCACGGTGTGAGCAACTGACCCTGGTGAACTTTGAGCACATGTCCTCGGCCTCCTTGATGAGGTTAGCCCGCAGCATGTACTTGGCACACTTGGAGTTGATGTAGCGGTCCGCCGTGTCCAAAGCCTGAGCTTCGTCCAGGTGCCTCAACGCCTCCTGGATGTCACCCGCATGCTGCAAACAAAACAACCGACGACAACAATCGGTGAAGACAGCGAGCCAAATTTCTTGCGGGCGGGACCCCCCTTGCATATTTCCTTTTTCCAGCCGCTGCAAAGGTTGAACTTCTACAGACACTTTGCCTTCTTACCCCACCCTCAAAATGTAGAGGGCCAATGTAGGCCGGAAAGGGGGAAGCACATATTTCAAAGAAAAGCAAAAAAAAGACATTAACTGTGTTTTACATTGCAAAGCAGTCAAGTCTCTCACGAAGAGATGTCATGGAGAACAAACTTCGTGCTATAATTTTTTCGCTCTCCTTTTGATGTGCAACATCTTTAGCTTTCATTTCTTCATACGACATCTTTCAACACATACCCGATGTTAAATGATGATAAAAAAATTCATAGCACCACCAAAGTATTCAACTTTTTCAAAAGATCAAGCCCGTCATTGTTGCCCCGCCGTAAGATTCAACGTGTCTCGAACAAAATATTTCTTCGTACAGTAATCCGTCGTTATAACGAAGTCAACGGGACGACAAAGAATTCAATAAAAGCGATAGAACCAAAAAACAGTGCCAGCATCCTTGAGAGTGGACAGGGATACTGCGGAACACTCCGACTGTATATTTAACCAAACGACCCTTGGTTAGGAACATATTGTGGCAGCTTTACCCAGTAAAAAAAGGAACTAGGTGGAGTTGGCCGATAATTTCATACGGGCATCAGTTCTCCCCGAACTGCTCCAGGCATCACAAGAACGCTGTCACCGCCGCTGCACTCCACTTGGTTTGCAAGCAGCCGTAAGACGTTTCGAGTCTCCCAGTCTTCCGCGTTTCCCAAGGTGCCCCTCCAACATCTCTTTGCGTTTACCCTGGCCGCACGCAAGGTCTTCGACCGCAGCATCCGTGGCAGGAGCAACCAACGACGGGAACATCCACGTCGACAAGCGCGAACGAATCAAAGTTTTCCTCGGTGGCTTTGCCAACATGTTTTCACACGCTCCAGTAGAGATCGTTGCAGCTGCGGAAATCGTGCGCCGGCTCTGCAAGCATGCTAACGAGAAAATCCAACGTGCACGGAGCAGCGAAGCGATCTCGCTATAATGAGGGATTGCTGTACTACAGTTTTCGCTTTCCTGAGGATATTTATAGCAGAATTATTATAGAATACTCATATTTCAGTGGTATTCAAGACCAAACAATTCACATTCAAAAATAAAGCAGAACAGTGGCAGATATGTCTGCACATTATCAGAGAACTTCGTTTTCGGCAGAAATGAGTGGACGGCATTGAAGACCATTATTTATGGCGTGCATGTAGCCCTCGAGTAACGAGAATACTTGTGGGCCGCGCCCCGGAGAGTTGCGGGCCACGTGCTTGAGACCCTTGTTCTAAGGCACAGGGGCTTTCTGCACAATTTGTTGCACGTGAGTGTTACATTGCTGGCCTTTTTACGTGCGTGTGCCATATCTACCCATCTCCCAGACAATACTGTATTCAGGAAATGAGTACCAGCTTGCATTGCTCGATATAGCATGCAACATTGCTCAAATTCAGAAAATTCCAAGGCACTGAAGATGGTGTGAAGAGGTTACGAGGAACAAAAAAAAAACCGTTTCGGACCACTGCACTACGTTGTAATCCCCAAGATAGCCCCAGGTGCCCAAAGACTGCAGCTCACCTTGAAGATCCTAGCCTTGGCCACAAACAACTCTATGAGCGTGGGCGTGTGCTCGATGGCCGCATTGATCAGGTCCAGGGCCTTGGCGGTGCAGCCAAGGTAGTCGAAGTGTTGGGCCGCATAGTAGTAGGTCCACAGCAGGGCAGTGGCAGGTTCCTTCTCTTCACAGTCCTTTTCTGTGAAACACATCTAGACTGAACAGAGCAGAGAGCCGTCCCAAACAAAACAAAAAAACTACGGGATGCCCCCCGGAATTCTGTCTCAGTATGGGCATCATAGACCCAAACGTGAAATCGATGGACTATTTGAGCCAAGCCCGCACCAAACTGGGCTCCTTGAATCAAGGTTGAGAAACGATGCACAACCCTCTACAATAAGCACAGGGTGCCGCTTTGTGCACCTCAACTGTGTTAACGTTCGAGTTGAGTGAGCATAACGGCCGTTGACACGACTCGTCTTTGGAGCGCTCACCTCGTTCGGAAAAAACTTCATACTTCTTCAGCGAGCTCACGTAGCCAGTCAGCAACTGTTCAATGATTTTCACCTGAAATGAAAGAATCAGAACACTCCCAATGAACCAACAACCTTCCCAGCGATAAATAATTAAGAGTTTTCAAATAGATGCGACACACTCGCCAGCAAACACAATGTGGACAAAGAGGAAAGACTAAAATCATATTCGAAATGCCCACTCCTAGAGAGTCACTTTCTGTCCACGACAAGTCGGGGTTGGTATTTTAACCATTTCGTCGTTTACCCTGAGACTGGGGTTTTTTTTGAAGAGCAGAAGTAACAGAAAAAACAGACATGTCTCAAACTCAGCTACCTTAGCTGAGTTTGAGACCTGTCTGTTTTTTCTGTTACTTCTGCTCTTAAAAAAAAACCCAGTCTCAGGGTAAACGACGAAATGGTTGACTTCCACCAGCTAGCCTGTACTTTGACTCTTTTCTTGGTATTTTAGTCTATAATTAGAATTACAGACCGAGAAATACTACAAAGCAAACATCTATGTGAGCACCCTCAGAAATTATTATATGCCAGCAATTAAAGGAATTTAAGAAATACAACTGCATTAGCTTCGTCAACTTGTGGTAAGGCCAAGCAACCATTCATTCTGGTGCTCTAAAGCACCGACCCTTGATTTGGCAATACACGGGCCGCATACCGCCCCTGATTCTCGGTACTGGCAGAGCCGAAGCTGGGTGTCAATAATGTATTTGCATTCGATCGGTGAACTGAACTGGGCGACGGTGTCTTCGTGTCACAGCAGAATGAACGGATTTATGTCACATTGAGAATCACATTCATGTTGAAAAGCTTTCCAGAGAAGAGGAAGCAAAAAAACAATTTTAACTTTGAAATTGCACAGCAATGTACCTGGCAAAAGGGCATCACATGTTAGCACGCTTGTGTGACACTACGGATATTACACTGCTGCTAAACAAGCTTTTAAATCTTTAAAAATGAGAAAAGAAAGGGTAAAAAACAATCACTATGACAAGAAAAAAAATAAATCATACAGCTGGGACATTTTACGTTGGCTCCCGTCAAACGCCACATCAGCAGTCCCGAAAAGAGGCTACTCCAGTCTCTTCTAATCATATTTGGTGGTCGAGTCTAAACCATAGAAAACGGCCCCTGACCCCAGAGAAGAGAGTGAGCATGACTCAAACCGGACAGTTCTCGGTTGGCAGTTTTCGAGCGGAAGGAAAACAAACTTCGAGCCGCGAATTGTTTTCTGGGTTGTTGGGCTCTCATATGTAATGTACAAATAAAAACCTTGGCAAGCATAAATACCCTGATGTTGTCCCTTTAACCGTTTTATATGAACCCAGCTCGTCAATCTGGAGCACTCGCCACACTGTTCGGTACGAGTATACCTCGTCTGCTTTCCCCGCTTTACGCACTTAACCGTTTCGGGCGAACCAGGTTCGCTCATGACCTAGTTTGCAGATGTGTGAACAGATGGTATGAAATTTATTTTTTAATGTTGCCTTCATTTTGTTTGTGGTTAGAAATTTGATTGTAAAGGCGACAAGTGTAATTTTGTAGACAATTAGGCAGTTGGGGATCAGAAATTTCCAAAAACTGAAAGCAGCTAAGTGGTTAACGAACCAGCAGTGTATCGTTACAAAGTTGCTGCATATCTGGATCACGACGGTGGTCAGTCTAAGTGTGTGACAGTGCTAGCCACTGTTCTCATTACGAGTTTAGATTGACGGATAATGAGGCACTCTATAAAAGGTTAAAGGCCACATCCCACTAACATGCTCACAACAGACACATCTTACTGCATTTCCTGAAGCATTAACCCAAAAATCGTTGAGGAGTTTCTTGCCCCTACCTTTTCTGTGCTGTTGTAGAGCGGCCTAAGGTCCACAAAGAGGGGAGGCACTCCCTTGTGTAATGCTCGCCTCATGTACTTGTCAGCCAGCGAGCGGAAATCCTCTCCTGGAAACCGGCACCGATAAACATTATCAGAAAAACACATCCAACACATTTTCATTTCATAGACATTTGTTACACCGTTGAAGCACCAACAAGGCTTTATATATGAGAAGGTAGATGAAATATAAGAAATTCGTAACAATAAAAATTAAAAAAATTTGTTTAGAAAAGTAGCAGGCGCAGTTTTGCAGCCCGACGATTCCTGAATGGTGACCATAATATCAGGAAGAGTTCTATTGAATTTTATTGACTCAAATAGTTGAAGAGGTGAACAAAATACTAAAGGCACCAGCAAAAGCAAAGTAGGAGCCTCTTACACTCTTCTATTGCCATAAAACCTTGCCTTTTACAGGTCTTACACAATGGAAGTTGTGTAAGACCTTACACTCTATGAAAGTTGTCTGTAATGGCAGCAAGTCAGTGTGGTAGTTGTTACCATACTCTTTGTAAACAGTCCCATTACCAATGCAACCTTGCTGTACTCAAGGACAACTTCTGTCCTTTTTAAAGAAGCGAAGACCGCATGAGCACAGCTACGATCAACGCTCAATACCCCGGAGCGCTAGTGCACCATAGCTTTGGCTTCATTGCCAAGTAAAGTTGTCCCCAAGTATAGACACCTGTCTGCAAGCTGAGTAACCAGAAAAGATGGGTTCTGTTCTACCAGACCTTGGAACAACGGGACAGAACTTTATGACGGGCACGAAGGAAACCGTTGTAGACAAGTGAATAAACACATACCTGTGGCAAAGTTGAGTGGCAACCGGCGTGGCATCTGGGCCCTGGGGAACGTCTGCTGGCACTCTTCAAACAACTTCAGCTGATCTTCCATGCCCTCTGCAACACATGCAACAGTTGGTAAACCAATGAATGCAAATGACAAAGTACAGTGATTGACTTGTAACATGTTTCAAAAGAAAGCCGCCAACGAGGCAAGGCATGGCGAATTCGCAGCTTCACCTGTAGTTCCGCCCACGTATCTAACGCAACTGAATAACTGATAAGCAACACCTACAACAGACACCTTCCCATGACAGTGACAACTTCGAGTGCCGATGTAGCTAGGGTGGGCGACGTGAAAGAAAGCAAACCGTTTACAGAGACCAACAATAAAATAAATTGCAGGGGAAAGAATAGAACTACTGGTAGGAACTGGTAGAAATAGAAGTGCCTTCCAGAGGCCACAGTTCAAAGCAATTCAGCATCTTCCCCTAATCTCGCTACATGAGGATTCAACCTGGCAGTCATCACAAGAGAACGGTCTACACTCTCAGCTGATGACCCTGAAATGGCACACTTGGCACGACGCCGGAGACGGCCAAGTCAGATTTAGGCGGTGGTCGAACCGGATCCGCCCATCGCATTACAAGTCCGACGCCGGCCCAACACTGGCCCGACGTGAAAACCAAACGCTTCCCCTCTCTTCCCGGAAATTGAAACGCGGACAAGGGTTTGACTCACGCAGTCGGAGGGCCTTGAGCAGTCCATAGTAGTAGTCGTGGTTCTCGGGGTTGCGGTGGAGCAGGTCCCGGTATATGCTCTCAGCACCCCCAAACTGCCCCACCTGCATCAGCAGGTTTGCTGGTACCCGCCACAGAAAGCACACAGACAGTCATTACGAAGAGCCACGACCCCACCGTCAGACGTGGCACACGCACGATGAAACCGAAACAATCCGTAAAGCACTAAACGGGCTCAAGGACGATCCCGTGACCTAACTCTTCCAAGCTATTTTTCCACAGACCCTTTTCCCGAAAAGCGTTGAAATGAGGTGCTCTAGCGCTTTACGTCCCTGTGGACCTCTGGTCAAATGAGAGAACAAACAGTTCCCCACAGTAACACTGCTTCTTGCGATGTTCACGAAATAATTTGTGATTGGTTCACTGGGTGGGTAGATAAAGGACCGGTTTGCAAGAGATTTGTTGCAGATTTTTTGATACTGCTATGGGTCGACCGATCCCCTCTGAACAGCGTGGAATAAGGCCCTCGCAAAATCCCCATCTTCGTGATTTCTGTACAGCAGGGGTGGCCAGGCTGACCGGGCCTAAGAGCTGCAAACCAAACCACGTAACTTTCAAGAGCCGCGGGGGAGGGAGGGGGGGGGGGACAAACTTTTGTGCAGAGCAATAAACGAAACTCTAACAACTTTCAATCAATCCGAGTCAAGAGCAGTCCAACTGTATGTAAGGTAGCAGTAGCACAAGACTACCAAACGGCAGCCCGTCTTTTGATTTATAACGCACTCCATTTCTCTTTTTGGGGAAGTGATCGTGTGACTTGAAGGGAGGCGGGGAAGTGGGGAGGGAGGGGGGTTAGGGAGGGAGCTGCGACCTGCACTTTAACACACAAAGAGCTGCAGCCTGACCACCCCTGCTGTAGAGCTTCATCTTCCCAGGGGCTTTGACTTCAACAGGCTCGGAAAGCATGCCAAAACGGAACGACCGGAAGTCTCTTGGGAGAAAAGAAACCTCACGTTTGTAGACAGGAAAAGGGTCTATACCCCGTTTCGTCCTACAACAAACGGCAGCGGACGCTACGAGCAGTGGCGTAGCCGGGGGGGAGGAGGAGGGAGGCTTATGGGGGCTTCAACTCCCCTTGAAACCCAGTTGACCCTATAACAGACACATGCGTTTTAACCCATCCTTTCCCCGGACTCAAGTGAAGGGCATCTCAGCTAGCTCCCAGCCCCCCTCCCACCGAAATAAATTCCTGGCTAGGAGCCATTCCAGACAATCCAAGGCTGTGAACGCATCACGTAAGCCCCTTGCATTTCTGCTTCCCTCCCAAAAGGTCACGTGACGTTCTTGCGACATTGGATCGGCTCCCATAGCTCGTAGTGTTGTCTGCATTCCATGGTAACTTGAAATGAAGGGGTCCTTCCTACACCCAAACTGACTTAGCCTCGTTTGAGACGGTGTGGTTAACAATTGCACTGTTTCAATGCCTCTTTTGAATGCTGACCACAATTACTACTCCAACAAATTTATCCGGAACGACCCCATAATCAGGGACCAGAATGACAGGAAAAGGCCTGGACACTTCACACCAGTCATGGCAGAGCGATGGGTCAGTGGTCTTGGAGAAGCCGCTGCGGTCTCCAGCCTATAACCCCGGAAGATTGACAAAAGAGGGGACTTGTCGTCAACGTCTGTTTCTGGGGTCTCTAGTTGGGAAATCTGGACAATGTGGCTAGACTTCCGGATCACAAACAGAAGAAAATCTAAGCATGTGGCTGCACTAAAGCTGTAGAAGCCACAGTGCCGCATTTTTTGTAGATATATATCTCACAATTATATGGGCTTCCTCCGTGCTTCTATGAATTTGTGCAGGATGCGAGGATGACAAAACAGAGCCTCTATACATGCCAAATTTCAGAAAATTGGGGCTTTAACCAAAGTTAACTGTTATAAGTGCTGAATTTTCAAAGTAAAAAATTTACGGGGAATCGTTAGGCAATTGTGTTCGATACGTAAAACATTCTAGCATGACAAACGTTTAGCGATACTCGGAGTATCCAGACTCCAATAGATAGTTTAACGCGTACCATGTATACACTTGATAGTTGTTCCTAGAATGAAGCCATACTATTGCTAATCGGGCTGATAAACCTAGCGATCTTCCAGAGTCTTTTGAACTCTCGAGCTCCTCTCCCTCAGTGTACACGGGTGGTTGAGCACCTCCTAGCCTACCCCTCTGGTCACATGATCTCCCTGTTAACCATTCAGCGTCGAGCACCTCATTCCTCCTCTCCCACCTGTCAACCAATCAGTATCGAGCCTTGCGGCCACACTTTTATCCAGGCGTCACTTCTGGGCTTCACGAAATGCCGAACATCCAGCCAAAGGGACGTTTCACGTTGAGACACTCAAGAAGACTCTTCAAATTTCACAACAACTCGGAACTCTATCAAGTGGATGAGTAACTAAACAAACAGCCTCAGAGCGGCTAGTTAAGCGAGTCAGTTAGCAGGCTGCCGTTTCAGGCCCCTCTGAAATGGCACCAGAAGAACAAAGCACGGCGTGGGTGCCACCCATTCCTCTCCGAGAATCTCACGCACCTCTCGTCTCGAGGATGGAGAGCTTGTCGCAGATCTGCTCCTCGTGGCGTGTCAGGTGGCAGAGGGCCTCCTCCAGTTCGCCTGCTTCCCGCATCACCATGTTCTGGTAGAGCAGGAGCTCGCTGTGCTCGTAGTCGTAGCCGCGCTTCTGAAAAGCATATGCAAAAAGAAGTATGTGAGATCACTCTTCTCACTGATAAAGCCAACGACTGCCAACGAAGTTCACCGGCATTAATTTGTTTCATCTATAGAACGAAGAACAGAAAACCATGTTTTCCTAAGTGTCCTAGTTTTTATTTAAAAAAAAAAAAAATTAAACAAATCGAAGGTCAATGTTCCCCTCGACTCTCCACCATCTCTGGGGGACCACCTGGTTTCCTGTTGGGTTACGACTTCAGAGACCCCAGCCGCTGCCTCCGAGATCATAGACTTTTCAAGGATTAGCATCCCTGAAGGTCGCGGCGGGCAACTGACACAAAAGACGGTTTGCTACGGGGCTGCTTGGGCGCGTAGCAGCGGAGCGGGACAGGGTTCATTGACTTTCGCATGACGTGCCACCGTAGTTCTTGCAACCGCCACACGCAACTGCAGATTGGCAAATAATCATTTTTTCCTTTGCGATTACGCAGCGGATTAGCAGTTTTTCGGGAGAAGATGGCATGTTTTTTCGCACTTGTGCCAAAGTGAACAATATAAAAAATATGAACTGCCACTTCTTTCATCATTAAAATCGTTGCACTACCCTTAACACGCTAGTAGTGAAGCCATTAAAAAAAATCTACGCTTTGGCCATCTTGTTGCTTCAAATCATTGTTGCCAGTCATTTGAAGCTTTATCTTGATTGCAGGAAAAGCTTCTTTCACAATCCCCCACAAATGCTAAAACAATCTGCGACGGGGCAAAATCACGTCCACTCAGGAAGTTGTATCTTTGAATTTTAACTATGGACACTCCAGCGTAGCTTTTTTAGTGGCTTTAGACAGCAGCTACTGCAGGGGAGTCAAGGTGGCAACGCACAGAAATTTGGCTAGCATCAGTATCGCTGCGCAATAGAAATCGGTTGGTATAGGTTGGTTCCTGGAACTTTGAAATAATGTGCGAATTACGTGATGAGGATTTTGTTGCTAGCAATTTACGAACGTCAGAGCCCAAGTAAAATGTACAAGACGAATATTTTGCTCCCTTCGTAACAGTACCCTACACAACACTGTGCATGCTTGCAACATATGAAACTGGGTATAAAAGTAACAGTTTCCTACATTGCATGATGTGCAAATACAAGAAAGCACTAAGCGCAAATTTTCGCGCAGCATAACTACAAACACCACAAAAACACTTTTCAATACAAGAACTGAATGCCCATGTAGCAGTATTATCAGCCTTTAAATGTCTTCCAAAAATGAAAGCACCCATAAGATACGGGCCAGATACATACTGTCTATTACGGGCTGCGAATGGATTCTTTCTAACACTTGGCACCCTAAAAGGAAGTCTAACATTTGATAAAACAGACACATAAAGGCAGCGTAGCATCAATATATTCCTACTGGTCTATGTTAGCAATTGGGTAAAGACCACTTCTTGCACACAAATGCACTAACATTGCTCTCGTGGCCGACCAACGAAAGCGCGGTCCATAAGCATTAAAAGCGCCGACATTCACTTACCGTCTGCGTCTTCCTAAACTCCTCGAGAATCTTGAGGGCCATGTCGTAATCCTTGAGCAGGTGGTAAGACATCGAGAAGCCGATCCAAGAGGCCCTCTGTGTTGGTCGCAGCATGAACAATTGGTACCTAGTGTCCTGCGAGGGAAGCAAAACACACAAAAAAGGTAGCTGAATCAGCAAATGTATAAAGACTGAAATATACCTAGTCTAACAAAATGCGGGCAAGCATGCGCCATGCTAGTGCAGTACTCATAGATCTTCAATGGTCGCAGATATCGGACTGATTCTCACACACCAATGAGTGCCACGTGCAGTGCACTACGCAACGTTCGCTGCACTATACCTTGGGAGTATTAACAAGCCTTAACAATATGTCCATTGACAGTGGAAGGTAATGTGACTTATAAGCGTAGCCACCGAGCACTTCGTCAAAAAATGTCTTCAATGAGGCAGGAGGATACGTCAAACATCACTAAACTGATGTCAATACAAAAGTTCCTACAACCCCCTACATTTGCTAGAGCATAAAACTACATCGAGACAAAACTACCTACACCAGTTCCACCAAAAGAGCAAAACAAGCTATATGAAAGCTTCACTACAAGTCTCTAGGACACGTGCCAAAATCTGCATACCCTGTATCCTTCCAAGTCACGCATCTGTATTTGGAGTAGCGATAAATCCCGCAGAATCTGAATGTTGTCCTGGAAAAAGAGTACCGGTAGAAATTTTGAGTACAGAAGGACCAGTCACAGACCACCAATAAACAACTCCTGTATCAAAAAACGGAAGATTTAAAAAAAAAGAAATCTCCCACAAAGATGGTGCTGCTGTGTAGAAGCCAGAAGCTTCGATGAAAAACAAAGATAGGAAACAGTTTGCCATGTTGTGCCTCGGGAGGCCATTATTTTATAGAACTGAGTCGTATCACGGAACCGTTACACATGATGCAAAATAAAAAAGCTTCCACTGGAATGAAAAAAAAAAAAAAAAATGCTCCGTTTTAAGGGGGAAAAAAAAAAGCATAGCTTGGTTACATTTAGTTTTATCCTGGTGCAAAATGGTGAGTAGCCGTTGTCAATTTGTCATCACAGTTCACTTCACGGGCAAATGCCCAAATTGAACGCTGACATGCTCGCAACTTTCTGCACGGCAGAAACTCATCCGACGCAGGAGCGGGAAACGATCAATGGCGGAAATGGTGCACGAGCGTCTAAGCCGACATTCCGCCAACACCCTCCTCTGCATTAGCGTTCCGACCGGCCCTGTTGCACCTCAGATTCACAGACCAGTAAAAGGGGGGTACACATTTTCGACTAGGCTCTGGCTAAACTTAGCATATTTGCAACGAATGCAGACAATATGTATTCCCGTAATCTGACCGTGTTCCTTCGACTAGCCACCGACGTGCAGACCACGCCAGAGGAACTGACCTTGTCCCATTTGAGAGCATTGCGGTAACACTTGATGGCTTCGTCGTACTTGCGGTCCGAACGCTGTAGAAGTCCGTAGACGTGCCAGCCTTTGAGTAGATGTCAAGGAAACACAGGGAACAAAGCAGACACACCACACCGCTAGCCGACCAAGAGCCGGCAGAGATGCCTGTCGGCCGAAGATGTATACCTCGGTTATGATTGTGCTCATTCAAGCACTCACCAAGTGAACTTTTCGGGGTTTTGCATACCAAACCAACAAAGGGCATCTTCTGGCATGCCCCAGCGAAGGACTGGGGATCTTTTCACGTGGAACAAAAGACTTGGTTCCTGCCACCTGAGCACCTGTAGACCGGCACTTCCGATGCGGAGCCACCAAGGCGGCAATTTCAAGCACTTTCCAACGCTTGCATACCCGATTTTATCGTCTATTTACGTTGACTTACGATAAGCAGTAGGGCGCAACCGAAAAACTTATCACAGGGTGTTTAAAAGTTTGTGCGACACTTTTGGAACTTGTCTTGCCAAGTGGAAATAAAGAATTGTGAGGTTTTGTTGAGCATTTGTTTTCTCCCCTGAACATTTGTTTCCAGCCCCAGAACTGATTCACAGTGAACAAAAAGTGCAAAGAACTAGTGTGCATAACCTGCAAAAAATCCCAGAAAACTCGGCCAATATTAATTTCTGCACTTGTCAAGGAAAAGTAATTAAGATGCTTGCGAAACAGTGGTTGCAGATTTGACTCCAGTTAATTGCCCTCTTTTTCTTTGTTTTTGTTTAGGAAAGAGCTTTTCATATCTTTCACTTGATATCTATCACTATCCGTTTCCAAAAATTTATGAAATTATTGTGAAAATCATTGAAATACTTTGGAAATGGCACGCTTACTGCTCAAAGAGGTCAGGAAAATTAAAATTGGATGAATCAATTGTTTTTGGCACAGCCCTTTAGGATATATCAGGGTGGGAGAAATAAAAGCAGGCACATAGCCGGGAGGGGGGGGGGGCTCGTGAGGCCTGCCCCCCCCCCCCCCCCCCCCCTAATCTTCCGAAACAAAATCTTGGCTACAGGCCTGAATTAAAGCAATATCAACAATTTCCTCGCAGCGTAGTCCATAGTGCGTGAAGTGTCACATGCAAGCCACGCATACAATACGTGGCTTGCATGTGACATCGTTGCACTGTACGAACAGTCATTCCTACTTGTTCTTACAAAGAAAACGAAGTAGGTAGTGTCAAATACATGCTGCAGAAGGTGTGCGCACGGCAGCAAGGCCCTACACAATGGTCACTGAAGCGACGTGGGTGTCAAGTTCGTTCAGTTGCATTCAAGAAATAAAAATTCCTACTATTCTGAAATGGAGCACCACCAACAAGGCCCACGCACTTCGATAAAGCGGACCGTAGACTTCAAAGGATACAGACATGGCTCTTGAGGTCGTTTCGCAGTCCTTTTCGAACGTACTCGTATGCCTCGTCCTTCCTGCCTAGGCAGTTGAGTGTCAGTCCTTTCATTGCTAGCGTTTCTAGAACGAGAAAGACACACGGGCGAAAGGGTAAGGTAGGAAATTACGTTGTGCACACACGCCCATCAACATTGAAATCTGCAACGGTTGAAGTATAAGAGTGTCAGTCCTTTCATTGCTAGCGTTTCTAAAACAAGAAAGACACAGGGGCGAAAGGTTAAGGTAGGCAATTACGTTGTGATAACACGCCAACCAACATTGAAATCTGTAACGGTTGAAGTATAAGCATAAGACTCATTAACTCGAACCGTGTCAGTCGAGATCTTTTTAGAAGTCGGAACGATCGGAAATTTTCACACACGGACGTCAAAGCTTAAGCAAATTTAGAACTAAGCGTCAGTTTATTCGTGCTTCAGAAGATATAAATGGGGAAAAATAATATAATTTGCGATCGGCAGGCACTCACCTCCATGATCGGCGAATTTGGGGTTGGTCAGGATTTGCTTGGCGAACTTCAACCCATTCTTGTACTGTTTGTGTTCATAACATTTCTGCGAGAATACAAAAATGTGGCGTTAGTCGGACCGCGCGCTTCGCCTTCACGCTGGAACTGACAATTCTCACCACGAAGAAAAACTTTTCTTTTTTCGCGTTCAATGGTAACACGAGACCGTGATTGGTGGAAAAGAAAAAAACCAAGTGCAACGCGCCGGCTCAACTTCGGAGCGATGTTTCTTCGAGTGGTCAATCGTTTTCGTTTCGTTTTCGAGGTCGAGCGCGTTCGTCACGTCGCATCGCACGCTCCGGAAAAGTTTCACAGTGCGTAAAATTGAAAGAGCGTCTACACCCGAAGTAACCGCGAGATAAGTTCGTTCCTTCCGAGTCATGCAAGTAGGCCTAGACATGGATAGAGGCGCGTACTACGGACGCAAAGGTGCGGTACCCACCAATATCCTTTTAAATAGGGCGTTCTCTTTCGGCGGTAGCGGCTGGCTGGGAGACATCCCGCTGCCGACACGGAAGCCGAGATTTGTTTTCGCAAAAAGGACACCCCTTCAGGCAGCAGTTGTGTCACTACCGCGTGGTAAAATGCGTAAATGGCGGCCACTCGGCATCTCTCCTGCTACTCTCCAACCCATAAAGTGTGAAGTACTCTAAAAAGGCGTCAGATGGCGCAGACTCGCAATTTGGGTGGTTGCCAGGCAGAGCCAAAAACCTGCCGGATCGGGTAAACGGGGTAAACTTTTTGTTAGATTTCGGTTTCGCTTTCAGTTCCGTACAGGTTGGCGCTAAATTCAAGGAGCTCATTCTTTATTTTCCCATTAAGTTTAAGCCGAACAGATAACAGAGCCAGGGTCACGCACTTACGCATGCACGGTGGAGGGAACATCCTCGCGCTTGTAGTTTCGGCCTCGCTGGCGCTCAAGGTAAAACGAAATAGTATAAATAAAATGATGACAAGCTGCCGGCCCATTTGGGGCAGTGTGGGACACTCGAGTTCGCGAGTAAAGAACTGTATTTCCTCCTTTTCAAAGCCTGTAGGTCGGTACGCTGGTATGACTGTGTCAAGGCCAAGGTGGCCTTACCAATTTTATTTCAGCATAGTCGCGCCAGAGCACCATTCTACACATGGGCGTACCAACCGGGGGAGCAAGGGGGGCGCTTGCCCCCCCAGTTCTCAGAGTGGGGGGGCAAGGCATGTGTCTTGCCCCCCTGAAAAAGCCGCCACTGGGCACGGGAAACACTAGCCGGCGGTGCCACAGGCATACCAAGGGCACCGCCTCGGCCATGGGGGGTGGGGGGGGGGGTTCTGGTTTGCCCCCTTACTCAAACACAAGTTGGTACGCCACCGACTCTACAGGCACCGCAGTAGAGATATTTTAGTACACTGCAATACAGGCTCTTATAGCTTTTTGTATCAATGTTGCCTACCATTTCCTTGAACGATGGTCATGCTCCTGTTCCATGTTGTGTTCTACAGCGTCAAAGCCATTTTAACTGCATCAAGGAGGGGTGGTTCACATTCGAAGAGACAAGCCTATCCTTCAACTCACAGTAACCCAAGGAAGCACATCTCCCGGCGCAGGATACACTATTACATTTAAACTAAATAGAGAAGACATGATACATTTCCTACTTTTCCGAGGGCAGGGAGGCTCGATTTATCACCCTACAGTATTAGAGGCGTTGTATCAATGGACATCTGCAATGTTCGATCAGAATTTGGTCTTCCTATGGGGTGGAGGATCAGTTTGCAAGAAAGTGCTGGGCTTGGTTAAAATTGGTCTATGCTGTTACCCACGTGATTAGTCATCAAAGCAAGCATTCAGCCAATGAAATGTCTGCTTAGGCAGGCTGTCTATGGAATGTCTGCTCAGGTAAAGAAAGAACCCGGGAAAAAGCACCATATTCATGTGTGCAATTTCTGTTTTGCTCACCCAGAGAACACAGTTCCATTTCTTAACTGCAGATTGTAACACAATTTGAGGTCATGTGTCTTTGTTAGGCGTTCAGAAAATTTCTAACGAATGAAGGGGTTCTGGGTGCCATTTTATTTGTCTACACATTTGGCAACAAGTTTTCTAATAAATTGTACAGCTAGTCACCTGCAACCCCTGAAATTGGCCCCATAATCTACTCCGCTGTAATGAGCCCAGTGGCAGTGAAAAAAACCTACACTTTAAAGACTGTGCAGAGCAGTGCAGAATACTCTTGTAAACACATGGTCAGTTAGTCTATTCCATCTAGAATACATACCCCCTGTTTACCAGTACTGGGAAAGGAACTACCACACACACACGAAAGACGCTGTGAAAATGAAATGTTTATATGTACAGTGATCACCTAATAAAGGCCCGCGACTGAAGTCCCACGGATGTTCTTTGGTAGAACTACAGCTTCCTCCTGCAAGTTCAGAAAGGATAGTATGAGCAACAACGGCAGCTATGGTGAAATCAGAAATCAAGATGCATTACACAGGGGTGACACTGTCACTAACGAGCGAAACGCAAAGTCGCAGTCCCGGTGCACGGGATGCCATTTTGCTTTTGGCGTTTTCAGACCACTGCTGAGACAGCAATGCAGTCCACTGTGAGTGAGGCATTTAATTAGAACGCACAAAGGGACACTGAAAAGGTATTTACGCTTGCCGAGATTTGTACTGCCTTTACCGTGGTCTACTTGTGGTGATAACGCAGTTTACGAATATTGTATGAAATGCGGGCCGCCTAGGGCGCAAAACCATTCATGAAAACAGTTTAAGCACAAAAACCTAACTTCTGTGAACACCGAAACACGACAATGATTAAAAGACACGATAAACACTAAGTTGCTTCCCGTGACTTCTGTACACTTTGATGCCACAGACCCCGCTCTGGTCCCATGGCTTTCATTCGACTCTGTTAGCTTTTTAAGCAGAGGGTGTCTTGACACAATTATCTCATGTTTTGTGCAAAAAACTAACATGCCTTTTGAGGCTGTCAGTTGACCCTTCAGGCAACCAAATTTACATTAGCTGAGTCACTTTCCGAGCCTCGTCCCCCTTTCAGAAAATGCTCGCCATTGAGGCGGATGCGCCGAAGGTGAAATCAAAGGCTCAAAAGGACAGAAGCAAAGGCATACTTTTTTTTGGCTGGAGGGAGTCTGCCAAGCTTGGCCGCATCCAAAGAAGCCGAATCCATCGTGTCCACGAAGGAAGGAATGCCGGCGTCGGCCGGCAGCGGAGGAGAGTCGTTCACTATCACAATCTCTTCGTCAGGGTCCAGGTGCCTGAAAAAAAAAAAAGAATCACCCGGTTTAGACATTTTCTTACAGTGAGAGTGCGACAGCACCTGAAGGGGCAGCACTTGCTGTCAGAATGATAGGAAATGGCAGACAGGGTGAAGGCATTGGATTGTTTTCTCTGCAATGCCGCCGCGCATATGATCTTACCGTGAAATGCCTCTGCGCCTACTAGGTTCTTCTACTAGTATGCAGTCCCTACCCTACAACACAGCCTCCTAAGCAGTGGAGGAGGAGAGAGAGTGGAGTGTCAGAGTGCATCATTCACCCCCCTCCCCCACTCCAGGCACGGCACTAAGCCATTGCTAGCGTGTCAAGACATGAAACCTAGGGTGCCTTCGTGTGCGCTTCGCTTAGGTGACGACAACGGGTCATTTTGTTCCGAACGCTCATTTTCCTTTTTGGACCTGAAGTGCACAAAAGAGCGTCTCCTGGCACACACCCTTGGCGTCGTCCGAGCAACGGCGGAATCTTGCTTCCGGCAATTTCTTCGCACTTTCCCGATGGGCACGCACTGCGGGCATCGGGTACTACAAAGGATGTCATCGCCCCAAATAGGAGGACATTGAGGCACTCTAGTCAAACAAACAGCTGCACTCCACTGCTGACACTCCCTCCAATGGCCTTGCTACAATGCAACCAACACCAACATGAGCAAGCCATACAAAAGCCGTCGCTTTAAAAAAACAACACGGCCATTCCGTTCGCAACAGGCAACGACAGACGTTGGGCACGTACGGCGTTTGAAACGCGCACTGACCCGGAGGAAGCGGTCGAAGCCTTGCGATGGGGAAGCGCCTGCTGCGAATGAGGCTGCTGCTGGATGGTGGCGGGCCAGCGTATGGATTCCTCGTCCTTGAGTGCGTTCTGCTGCGCCCCTTCCATGTGCTGCAGGGCCCTGTGGAGTTCCTCGAGAGAATGGGCATCTTCGGCCGCTGTGTCGCCGACGACGGGAGCGCACGAAGCTTCCTCTGACTCCTCCTGGGAGGACGGGAAGTGGATCTCCGACACTGGTTCCTCCTTCACCCTAATGGGAGACAAGCAATAAAATTATGAGCCACGCCCCAGAAACGCAGCGCAACAGCCACTTCATACGTCCTAAATCGAGTCCGACCACCTACAGTGAAAGAACAAGCACCGGCACCACCTATCGGTCTTCCGATCTGCATATGACTACACCTAAGGTTTTCCGGCATTTGCGAGATTGAATCTGCACAGCATCTATGAGAAATAGTCACTTTTAACGTTACCGGAATTATTTCGAGCACACGGTGAAGGAATGACGGGTCAAATACGAGTAGGTTGGTGGCACGCCAGGCCTGCCCAGCAAGTGGCACCGGTGTGTTCTCTCGTAAGCAGTAAGGAGCTGCTACGAGGCAGTCGACCATACTCAGCTGCGAGGGAGAACAAGGACTAGACATAGGAATGCAATCTTACTAATGCAGAGTATACGTTGACGAAAGCGAAAGTTGGGATTTGCGTCGCGTCGCCATACCATGCTGCTGTCGGCTAAATTTAGCGAGCTAACACCCTCCCAAATTTAAGGGGGGAGGCTGGTCTTTAACTTTTGGTTTTTTATTTTTCATTTATCGTGCTGGAATTTAGTATACTGATGTATCTCTCTGTGGTGATTTCAAATATGCAATTTGTTTTGAGATAGCTCTACTAGATCTTGAGTTATTTATAAATTTGTAATTTTAATTAGGTCCTCCTTGCTGGTCGTTACCATAAAATTGGTCAAAATATATCAGAAATTTTTATAGAATTGCATTCACCAAGATATGTTTTGTGCGGTGATGCTATTTTAACACTGATTTAATGATATTTCATCGGTAAAAAACATTTGCAATCAAGTTGCATAAAACGGGAAGCTATATCTTCTTGGGACTAATTAATTAAAATTATTGTATGATATATAAAGCAGCAAAAATAGCATCACCGCACAAAACATGTCTCGGTGAATGCAATTCTATAAACATTTTTGATATATTCTAAAAAATTTTACGCTAATGACCCGTAAAGAGGACCTAATTAAAATGACAAATTTATCGGTAACTCAAGATCTAGTAAAGCTATCTGAAAACTAATTGCATATTTGAAATCACCACTGAGAAATACATCACTATACTAAATTTCAGCACGATAAATGAAAAATAAAAAACAAAAAGTTAAAGACCAGCCTCCCCCCTTAACAGAATATCATCACGGGTCAGACAGACGGTAACGCGACCAAGCCAGGTCACGTGACGTCACGGGGCACAGTGCTTGGTGACGTGACACCACTACTTGACAGCATGTGTCGTCATGATGCCCAGACTTGCACACATGTACTGCATGTGGGGCGTTGTGGTGGTGGATCGAAGGAGCGCCTTAATTTCTTAATGCTCGAAGCAAAGACCCTCGCGCACTCTTCAGTAAAAAAAGTGGGACGACTTCCTCTTAAAGGTGTAGTGCCTTCGAAGCAAGCCGCCCCCGGCGCCCTCCTGTGTCCAGCCCTCGTCTTTCTCGCCCGTGTTTTCGAGATGCCAGTTATGTACCGACTAGCCCAGTTTTTAACACTTTTAGAGGAATGCATTCATTAGGGCTAAATTAAATGCTACGCCACAAAAGCACACTCTGACGAGACGCATAAATTTTGTCACTGAAAAGTGAAGAATTCCACACCTCTTCAAGTCTACTGCCATGGTTTAAAAGAGATGCATTCACATCTTTCTTATTCATGCGAGATGGCACTTGACGAGATGCCGATGAATCGATTTACGCGATGTATCGAACTGCAACGCTACCAAAACGACAGGGACGAGGTGGATGTGTTCTTTTAAAGGCTCTGTCGGGACTGAGCGAGACACTTTTCCAGAAGTTATGCCAATGTTAACTTTAAACCAGAACTGGGGAAAAAAAAAAAAAGCGGAACACTCGTTTGGTTTGCTAGTCTCCAAGACTAATCGACCGCCTACTTGATGTTCTTGACGTCCTCCAGCAAGGCTTTGGAAGGCAACTTGATCTTTTCGTACGCCTCGTGCAGTCTTCTGCAGGTGCTGAGCATGTGCCGGTTGTAGTTGAGCACACGCTCTTGGAAGAACGTCGTCAGCGACAGCAGGCCCGGGACTCCACACTCATGCAGCGCATGATCCATCGCATCCTGAACGGAAGCAAACACGATGCTGTCCATGTAAGCAAGTGTCTGTACCGCCTGCATTTCAGCTGCGGAGTATGTGCTGCTTTTACGAAAGTAATTAGGTCGCCCCCCTTGATTTTGCGTAATGTGATGTTATCGTTTGGTGCAAGAAATAGGCCCTCTCCAAAATTAAAAAAAAATGCCGAATTGAAACTGAAAATATTCCTCTCACATTCACAAATAAGCTAAACATGATCAACTCTATCTGGTAATAACAATCGCACGCTTGTATTTTGAATGGATGGCTATACTTTTCGTTCCAAAGGGCCAATTTCTCGGCAAGCGCTCGAAGATCAGGCATCGGAGAGTGCAATGCATCACGGGAGACGTGACATCAGTTTGACCAGCACGGGCAAAGCTCCTTCGGGGCTGGCGTGGTTATGAGCGGCGGCGACGCGTTACAGCCTGGCCGTTTTAGTAGGCCCTCCCTGCTCCACACAAGAGTTGAATAGGCAGAGAGGGAAGGGAAATCCGGTTAGACAGGGCTCGCACGCACGCAGCTTGCCCTCATATTTCCAAGAAGAGCCATTGCTCTTAAGTGCAGAGTGACGTAATGACATTCCATTTATTTCTTTTAAATAATGCTTTAGTGTCTTTTCGTGCAAATAAATTGCTGTCTCCGTGGTGTGGTCAGAACGTGATAGACGTTTAGACAATAAAATAAGTGCTAGAATTTCCTTGCAGTATTCCTTTAAGTGCCACCTAGTGGCTCAAATGTAGCATAATTGTACACTGTACAGTTCATCTCTCTCAGTTGCGATGGTTACAAACATATAACCGACCAGAATGAAGTGCAAACCTACACAGACGCCTCAATAACGTCCTACACATCAAAGGGCTAAATTTAGAGTCGATCGTGTGCCGCCCCCAGAATGACTTGACCCGAGCAAGAAATGAATGCTTAATCATCTGCCTAAGAGCAGCTTCAACATTTTCCTTGACCAATAATCAGAACGCTGCCGTTCGTACGGCAATATGCCATGCCTCAAGCGACGATAGTAATCAATTCCATGTGACAACCTTGACATTGGGGCTCGACGTACCGGGTGCGACCAGAAGGACTGACGCGTTTGGCATGCCTTGGAAATTTTGAATTCTAGATACACATAAAGTAATCCCTCCTTATAACGAAAACAATGGCAGGAGTTCTAGGCTGTATAATCATACGCCGGCCGTCCCCCCCCCCCCCCCCCCCCCCCCCCAAGAAGTCTTATGTGAAATTTTTCTGAGCTCAATTAAAAGGCAGTAAATATTAAAAATAGAAAAGATATGGCGGCCATGCATTTACTACAGCCTATACAAGATGTTTGTCGTCTGCACACTGGTTTGTGAGCTTGCTCCCAGATGGTCAATGTTTGTATATTTCATTAGAAGTGTGATCACCCCCATCTTGCTCGTCACCAGCCATTACTATAAGTTGTCACCATTTTTGCGTTCAGAAAGCCACCCGGGAGCGAGCTCGTAAACCGGTGTGCAGACGACAAACAGGCAGGTATCCGGAGGGCAAGTTCGTCTGCTTCTTGCGCAGGAGGTAGCGGTGACGTCAGAACGCCGAGCCCTGATTGGCTGATCGCGACCCCCTATCTGAGCGTCGTCTGCTCCTTTGCAACGTCATCTGCTCGCAACGTCGTCTGCTCGCAACGTCGTCTGCGTCTGTCTTACCTTTTCTGCGACTTTCGGAAGGGCAGAGGCCAGATTTACGAAACGATCTTACGCCAAAAATGTACGTAAGACAAAACTTAAGAACAAATTCGTATTCACGAAACGAAATTTTCGTAAGTTTTGCGCAGGTTACGACGAAATCTTACGGCAGCTCCGAAGCTGTCTTGCGCACTTCTTACAATCAAATCAGCATGGCCGACAGCGTCGCGGTCGCGACGACCCACGGACGTTTATTTTTCTACCTGCGCTTCTGACGCGTCCCGACTTCAAGCAGCAAGAACAAATTAAGAAGTACTTGAAACAGACCATGACGAACAAGAACGCTGGATCCACAAACACCCGGGAAAAGCTCCAACGGCCACGATTTCACCGAACGTGACCAAACGAGCTGGGCAGTTAGGCCTAGCAGGCACTCCACGACTCGGCGACCGTCTGCCCCCGACCGGCTGCCGTGCTGAATGGAATATGCCCGCGCGACCCTTGTGAACCCTTCCCGTATTATACTTTGATCGCTGACTTCAATTTTAGATTAAGAGGTCAATTTCTTCCTTTTGTTATCTCCGTGCTTCCCAAGACAACGGTGACTCTCGCCGGTGAAAAAGCGGTGAATCCGACAGACGCCGGAAAGGTAAAGCAGCCATCGCTCTCACTAGCAGACGTAAAGCAGACGACGTTAACTGCACCAACCCGCCGACGCCGTTAAAGAGTGAGGGGTCTCGCCGCACACGAATGGAGGGAAAAAGTATTTGGGAGGGAACTTGCGGACACTAACACGCTCACTCTCGGTTCTTCGCAAACAAACCTTGGCGCCCTGGGACACCTCGCCAGTGAATCCTTTGACTTCCCTGCTTGATGCGCGTCTGCTAGTTGTTAGGCAAAAACAACTTACCGCTCGAGTTATTTCGTCTGCCCTCTCTTAAAGGCGAAGTCGAGTTCGCTCCGAAAGTCGCAGGAAAGGTAAGACAGACGCAGACGACGTTGCGAGCAGACGAGGTTGCAAAGGAGCAGACGACACTCAGATAGGCGGTCGCGATCAGCCAATCAGGGCTCAGCGTTCTGACGTTACCGCTACTTCCTTTCTCATGCGCAGAAGACGAAAATGAGCCCACTTGCAAGGCGTATAGGACACAGGAAATGTATGGCATCTGATTTTGCTTTGTTTTTAATATTTCACTACCTCCGAGTAAAGCTCTAAAAAGAACAGACAAAAAACTTCTTGCGAGACAATGTTTGTACACCCAGGTTCAGGTACGCACGTTGAAGATTAGACATTTGCAAGACGTGCCAAATGAGTTGGTCCTTACAGCCACACCCTGTAGGTGACTGATCTTCTGGAGCACTTACCACGAAACCAGTCTGTCCCGTAAGTGCTTCCCTGTCCACGATGAAACGTAGCTGCCAACACAGCCGCTGGTAGAACTCTCCGCACAGGTCAGTCAGGACCTCCAGCACAGAGTTGGGAGCCGCTACACGTGCAAAGAGAGGCAAACCAGCTTTAATTGCGAGGTATGCGTAACGCAAACCAGTGGCAAGGAACTGGGCGACCCTTCTCCACCTTTTGAGACTGCAAAACAGCTAGTGCCTCAGGTACGGCCATCGGCTCTGTTCCACCATTGGCAACCCAGAATATGTGGATTATTCATTAGAGCTAATCCCCGTTTTGTTGGTTATTGAAAAGATGTATACATGGGAACATCTGACCGAGGGAGAAAGGAGCAGTATGCGCCCTGTCAATGTATTTTTTCTTTTCAAAACGTTGCAGTGTGTAAAGAGAAAGGGATGCGAATCTGCTGAAAAGATGGACGGTGCTTGCGCGGCAGCACGCGAGATGGTTCAGTTTTTTTTTTGTTAAAGGGTTTGTTTTTAATGCAAGTATTCGGAGCAAGAGGTACGCCAAGACTTCCACAAGTTTTGGCACCCAACATGGGGCATCTGTGAAGGTGTCTCCTACCACCGAACCAGATTAATTTGAACGGTCCAACTATTATCCTTCCGTTCTATCCAACACATGAAGTAGATTGAATAGTTTGAATAGTTGATTGATTGAGTAGTACACGTGACTGAAAATCTCAACACTTTGTCTCTTTAAATTCAAATATTCGTACAGAATTAGTAAAAACCTTAAAGGGATGGTGAACCGAAATTTGAATATAAAGAAAGAACAATGCAGGAGATGTAGGCGGGCCGCTACAATCCCTACAACACTACTTGTGAGGCAATATCTCAAATGGACGGCTGTATTTTTGGAAAAAGAGGTCGAGATTGAACCAGGCCGACGAGGCGCGGGACATCAAGATATCTCATTTCCTCCTCTCCTCTCTTCGCTTTTCCCCCTGAAGGCGGCGAGGCGGAGAAGACTCAAGGCCCTTCCCTCTCCTTCTCGGAGAAACAAGACGTAAACGTATCTGTCAAATGCGCCTCCTTTTTTTTAAAAGATACGGTCATCCGTTCGAAATATCGCTGTAAGAGTGATGTTTTGGTGTTTGTAGCATTCCGCTGCACGCTTCTGCCGCTGTGTTTAGTGGAATCCAGATTTCGGTTCAGCATCCCTTTAAAGGGACACTGACAGAGTATGTATGCTCGCCAAGGTTTTTATTTGTACATGACACATGAGACCAACTACCCAGAACACAATCTGCGGCTCGAAATTCGTTTTCTTTCCACTAGAAAACCGTCGATTGAGAACAGGCCGGTTTGAGTCGTGCTCTCTCTCTCCTCTGAAGTCACGTGCCGAAGTCACATGCCACTTTCTATGGTTTAGACACAACCACCAAATATAATCAAAGTCGTGGGCTATCGAAGGCAAGCACTCAATATTAAAAATAAAAAAAATAAATAAGAGACCCATTTTTTGTGGCTTCTAGAAAACTGCAAACAGGTTGAATTAAAAAGAAAAAAAAAGTCGCACAGCCACGTGACTTTTGGCAACGCTCTCCTCCTCTATATTTCTTCTTCCTACCTACTCCAGTTTTGGTTTCAGTTTCGAGCAGTTGCGTTTTTGTACTTTATTAAAAATATATGTGACGCTGTAGCGGAATATTGATTGGCTAGTCTTGTGACACCTTATTAAATTGCCTGGCAGAAAGTTAATAAAAAAATTTCTGGGGTGTGTCAGTGTCCCTTTAACGCATAAATAGGCTTTTTAAGATGAAACCTGTAACCCATGTTGACACTCGTATGAGGAGTGCAGAGAAAGCAGAAAACAAATGGGCCGAGAACAAATAGACTGGAGTGCAGAATAGGAACAAAATAGGAACGTCTGTGTGACACAATACAGAGAGTAGACAGGCCCACCGTCAAAACCAGCATGAGCGCAAACAGCGGTGACAGCACGCTTGAGAACCACCCGAGTTGCATTGGAACCAAGCTGTACCGGCGGCTTCCAATGGGCCCTCCTGGGAAGAGCGTAGATCATAGGAGGCAAACTTAATCATCACTATCAAAGAAATCTCGAGGTACACCCGGCAGTGAACGAAGAAAACCACTTAATGAAAAAAGTTTAATATAGAACTATAAATGCATCAATCAAAGATTTTTTTTTTTCCTAGAGCCACAGCAGACATTGGTCAGCACGCTGAAAGATATACTTGTTTTTTGTAAATTTGAGGATGTTATTAACTGGCTGAAAAGGACATACCCTTCCGATTCCATGTCCAGTTGGTTGGTTGAAGGAATAGTCAGGCCAGGGATACACGGTCCCTCTGGTATGCTTGGCAGGTATTCGGCTTCCAGAGGTTTCTGGGACCAGAGGGCACCCAAGGCTCAGTCACAAAGTAACAAGACAATCTTTGAAGGGCAGCATTTACGCCGCTTAATTTCCTTTTCGGATCGTTTAGACATAAACCGAAACGTAAATAATGCAGCATGCAGCGAGTGCAATGAACACAAACATCATACTGCCTGTTAAGACAAAATTGATGCTATCTTTTATGCCTATGGTATTTCTGGAATTTTGCAGAAAGAGCTTGTGCAAGTTGGGGAACAGACTGCAAAACGGTTGCTCGAGACAATGGACCTTTTCCATATACTGACGGCACCAGGCGGTGGCTGCACGAACTAAAAATCGAGGTATGACCTACCTCCGCTACCAATCGATAATGGGAGCTACGCTACCAGTTTCTACGCTCTTTGAGCTGCGGCGCGTGCCCAACGCTACTTTAAAAAGGGTCCTCCAAGGCGTCCACCCAAACGAGGTGTTTTTCGTTCCGGCCACTTTCTTTTTTTGTGTAACACAGTTATAATATATGTGCTGCAATTACGTGTTCTACTCGCTGATCTATAGCCGCCTTCCGAATTTCCTCGATTTTTCGTGCCGACTTCCGCCGCTTGGCATCGGGCGCTCGTGCGTGCGCAGAACGCTTCTCGGAAAAGGTCCGTTGTCAGCTGAGGTGTTTCACGATTCCTTATAGTGGCACATACAATATCCTTGTCCTGCTGCTGAAGGCCATTCAGGAGGGATTGGACTTTCTTGGCATGCTGTATCAGAGCGATGGTGTGCGATGTAATGGGGTCCACCACACCCAAGTCAGGAGGAAGACGCTTCCTGAAACAGAAGAAAGGCAAAGATTCATTGAACAATAAAAAAGATATATGTTCCGTCGGCTGCGATGCAGTTCGATGCAAGCGTTATAAAACCATGACTAATTATGCTTTCTAGTCTCTATGAGACCAGTTGTAGTTCTCATAATAGTCTGACACTGCAGAAGACCCTCGAGAAAATAAAATTTCTCTCGTGTCCCAATTTTTTTTGACAGTAAGGTAGCTAAAACTCGCTGCGATTCTGAAACTGTGCTTCCTTACATCGTCTCCGTGACCCCCCTAAATGCACACTTTGTTGGCAGCATCTCGGGACTCTAGTCAACACTTTTTCGCTTCACTAGACGCGGACGATGACGCACTACTTATTAATATAATAACATCTTTATTCAACCCTGGAGGCTTCCGGCACCACAGAAAGGCCATCGGCCCATATCTGAGGTCTGTGATGTCGAGCTAACATCACAATGTTTTGTTTAAAAAACAAAACAAAACAAAAAACACCGACACTGACAACCACTTGCGATCACGATCACATTCCGAGAACTCACTGGTGAAGCTGATCTCCGTGTGCTTGGCCCGGTTGATAGAGATCGGCGCCTTCGATTGACACAGGCCGCGGTTTGGTAATCTGCTCTCGTTCGATCGCCGCGATACCAGATTCTGTTTCGGGGACCAGGGGAGGCAGATCGCCCCAGCGTGACATGTTTTCCGGGGCGGCGAACTAGATCTTAGTCGAAATGACACCAACGTAGGACTTCAAGGCGTTTTTTGACATCCCACAAGGTTGCACACAAGAGCTTCTATGGTTTACCTGTCAAGCACAACAGTCAACGCGACTGAACGACTGAACATACGCAGAGCCTCTGAACATACGAGCAGTATCTAGCAGTATCCTCAAGTTGCAACACACATTGCCTTGAAAAAAGGAAAAATATGGGACCACCCTCTGTACTTCTAGCCACCATAACTGTATGGGACGAAAATAACTGTCGTGGATAGATAAATTAATAACACAAAACTACAAGACACATAGACGTATATCAACTCAACTTGTTCTTATGAAGCGTTGACTAGCGGCAGCTGACGGGTAGCATTGCAACTAAAGATAAAGCGGCCACCAGGACCGCGCATTTTGAAAAGACGAAGATTTGTCATAATCACACCAATGTTTTATTGCATTCCACAGTCTTTTCTATAGGATTGGAAAGAAAATTCTCGCTCAAAAAGGTGGCATCTTCTCTATGTATGGAATTCTAAGCACGAAGACCGCAATTTCATCCCCTGTAAGTTGAAACCAAACACCTGTACTCGTAAATGCCTCGTTCAAAGCTTACGACAGCTGATATACCTCGAGAAAAACAACATTCCTGAATTCCGACGCGGCAGCATTGCTGGCTACTGTGAGCGACAGGAGCAGCAAAGCGAGCGTGCTCCAACCCACTAACTCAAAAAGAAGGAAGCGGCCATGACGTTAACCTGAGACTGGGGCACGGAAGCAGAAAACATTCAGACGCGGAAGAGACGGGCAAAAGCAGATGACAGACAACATCTTCAACTTTTCTCAGACTAAATTGTTTCGAGACATCGTCTCAAAATCCCGTAGTAATAATAGCTTCGTTCGATTTGGCTGCTCTTCCTAGACCGGTGCAGAAAAATATAGGGCAGTGTACAGGGTGTCACAAAAGAAAATTTACAGAATCTTTTTTACCGCAAAAATAAACTAGGCATCGCGGAGCGCTCATTCTCCGCTCAAAGGTAGCCCTAGAGGCCACAGCCAGATGCCAAAGTTTCAGCCCAATCCGATAACTTACTCAAAAGTTTTAAGTGATTTTCTGAAAATTTCAATGGGAAAATGGCGGCCGACGGAGTTTTCGAATACATATGGAGCTCTATGGCACCAGAAACAGAAAATGGGCAAAAATGGGCTGCATTTTCCCATTGAAATTTTCAGAAAATCACTTATAACTTTTGATTAAGTTATCGGATCGTGCTGAAACTTTGGCATCTGGTTGTGACCTCTAGCGCTGCCTTTGGGCGGAGAATGAACGTTCGGCGATGCCTAGTTTATTTTTGCGGTAAAAAAGACCGTCTAAATTTTCTTTTGTGACACCCTGTACTTCCGGTTTGTATTGAGACACGACCGGAAGTACACCGCCCTACACTTTTCTGCACCGGTGCAGCAGGTGTAGGTAAATCGAACGCAGCTATTGTGCACGAAAAAAAAAAAGAGTGATTGTTGAGTTTTTTTTTTTTTTTTTTTTTTTTTTTTTTTACATTAAAGTCAGGGAAAGGGGAAGGGAAAGAGCTGGCGAAAAATTGTGCGAAGGTTGCAGGTTCGATCCCCGCTCCTGGCCCAATTTTTCGCCAACTCCCACCAACAGAGGTATTTTAACCAACCTTGTGATCCCACCACACTTGGTTTCTCTGGCTCTAACCAATCCGTGGTTAAAACCGCCGCCGCTGCAGCAGCTCCCCGTCCTCAGAAAGGCCGTCACATCCATGCTCAAGTCAGGAGTCAGAGAACTAACAACAAGAGGGCCCTACCTCAGCCTAATTCAGCTTGCCCCAAAGAGCAGTGAAAAATCGCGATTCATCCTCAACGCTTTTCGGCCCACACCATATTAAGAGGCGCCGAAGTTCAAACTGAAGCACCTACTGGTCGCATTGCTGGAGAATCACCTTACACGAAAACGAATACAAATAAGAAAATGATAAAATACCGAAGGTGTCACGATGTTATGAAAGTAATGAATATACAAAGGATATGATCGGACATTTTTACTCATCTGACGTTTTGACACGTGAAACCTTACAACATATTCATATAATCTTTAAACTCATATAACTTGTAGACAAGTCTTCTAAATCTATTGGATCAATTGAGTCTATTTCAGACGAATTACGAGGTTTTCGGGCTTCAAAGGGACTCGTCCAGGCTCAAGGACAGAACACACTATCGAAGACCCATAATTTTTGTCGAAGCACACTTTGTGTGTGTGTTTGTGTGTTTGCGTGTGTGCGTGTGTGTGTGTGTTATCTGGGCCGGCTTGTTAGAAACAGCGTCTCAGCTGAGACTGGGTGAAAGAAAGCACTGCCATAGCCTCCTCCATACTCGCAAAGCCTGGCAGTTCCACGACGGAGCCTAGAGTGCCGGTCGCAGATTTGAAGCGCGAGGATCAGGTAGCACAGAGCATTCGCGTTCACACTCTTGCAACCGAGTACGACTGAGAAAGACTTCTTGGGACCGCATGCACTGAGCGGAGCTGGTCCTAAGAGATCGCAAGAGGCTTAAAAACCGGTTTGGTCTCTCTCGGTCGCACTCGGTTGCAAGAGTGTGAACGGGCCTAAGAGCTATTTCTCAGTGAACCTGGACGTCAGCGCACAGCTTTTGTAGCGGCGAGGACCCGGAACACACTTTCGCGGACTCGCGTCTCGCCGCAGCGTCTCCTGGCAGCGGCGAGACGCTGCGTTTCGGCGTCTCGCCGCAGCGGGGCGCCAGTTACGTGGCTCTCTTCTCATCCGTTGTCTGCCGCTCCAGCTTTTACATTTTGGCAGCCGCTTCTCGTGGCGATCTGCCAGGGCCCAGGCTTTGTCAGTTTAAATATAGGAGACTATGGCACTGCTAAAGCCAGCGCGCGAGATGAGCGGGACCTAAACTGCGACTCAAGACGCTCGCGCGCCCCATGCCTTTACAGTGCTTTCTTTCACCGAGTCTTAGGTCAGACGCTGTTCTAGCAATCCGGCCCTGATCTTTTTGTTTACTGCACAACTCCATAAACCCGAGGACTAACAAGCACTAAAAAAGAAAACAGTACGCATTTATAGGGCGCCTCGATGTTCTTCTGTCTAGGGTAAGGCCTTCCTTATAGTACCCGATACCGACAGTACGCGCTCACAGGGAGAATACAATGAAATCGTCGAAAACAAAATGTCGCTGTTGCACAGGTCGCGCCAAGCGCACGTGCAGGAACACGTTCTTTCACGCACTTCAAAAAAAAAAAAAAAAAAAAAAGGCGTTTGGAACAAAATAGTTAGATGCAAGCGCAGATGAAGGCACCCTACGCACAGAGGACAGCTTGGCCAGCTGGCGTGGCCTCGCTGACAGCTCGTCAATAGACCTAATGCTATATTACCCAAGCATCAAAGAGAATGCAGGGATTGGTGTTCCACGCGCCGCACGTGCTGGCCTCAGCAGTAATAAATTTTCTCATGAAAAAACCTAAAACAAATTGTATCTTGCACCCGCGTTCGTCAACACTTTATTTTGGTTATTTACTTCGAATCTTTTATACGGGGAAGGCTTGCGCGTGTGGCACGTGGAACAGCGATCCCTGCATGCTCCTTGATGCTTGGGTAATATAGCAAATGGTCTCATGGCCACGCCCTTTCCGTCATCTTCGAGCCCAACCGACGCCATGGGAACATATGCCCGTATGCTTGGCTCTCGGCTTTCTCCAACGAATGACTGTTTTATCGTGTTGTAAGTCATCTGCTAGCAGTATTTGGGCTCTGTGATGTTTATTCTGGAGCCATATTAAGTTAGTTCCCTGTTGCCTTGTCTATCCCTCCGTACGCGCCGCGTCACAAGCCTTTTCATGACGCTTCGCAGACGTTCGGGGCGTCGCGCAAATTATACGCACTCGTAAATTTCGCCATTTTCTGTTCTAGGTGACGCCTTTTGTTATTTTAGCAGTGCGCAAGGATAACAACTTCTAATCCCCAGCTGAGGAGCTTTCCGTAGAGTGTTCTGATAAGTGAGCGCATACCAGAATGTCATTGTTGCCCGCGTTTTTGAAGAAAAGTATCCGTTAGATTGTAAAGGGGGCTGAAGCCCTTCGTCCGAGAGTTTCCTAATAGCTTTGTTTCTTCCTAATTGCATTTACTCTTGACTATGCGTCACAGCGTGTCATGCGAGATGGCTTGATCGAAGCGATCGCTACTCCTGATATGGGATGGCCACGCCGTGCATGCATAACGCGTGCCTCCACCGAACTCTCTCAGCAATGAAACAGAGATCTTGTTCTCCGAACATCTAGGAAGCCGGAAGGTTACGAAGGAAGAAAGAAAATAAATGAAGGTTGTGCGAGTTGGCTGGCATTAAAAACGGCGCCGTCACTAGCGTTTTTCGCAACGTATAATCTATCTATTTTATAACGGAAGGTTACGAAACAAACATCGAGCGACTCCTCGTCAGGTGGCTTTCAATTGATTGGCCGTTCCTAACAGCGCTGAGATTCCAGCATCCATCGTCATGTTATTACATGAAAATTAATGGAAGAGAGAAAGACAACAAAACTAACTTACCTTCATATCAAAAATAACATTTATTAGAAGGCCTCAAATAATAAATTCATTCACTTCGCGGTTTGGAGAATAAGGCAGGGGAAAACGCTATTATCCACATTACACATTATTCACATTACATGCGAGCTTTTTGTATTAACTAGTTCGCTAGTTTTCGTCGCTGGTGCGACGAAAACTTCATTTTATGAAAAGTTTTAAGATGAGACAAGCATTCTTACTTTACAAAGACGGGAGCGTTTGCGGTGGGCGTCAACAATAGACCTTTCACTAATTACCCAAGCATCAAAGAGAATGTGTTGGAACGTATGTACGCTGCACGCCCTCGCCTTCGCATACGAGAGATTCGAAGTAAATATCCAAAATAAAGCGTTTATAGAACGCGCATGCGAAGTTCCGTTTGTTTTAAATGTTTGCTTGTGAAGAGTTACAGCTGCAGCAGCCAGCACGCGCAGCGCGTGTACCTACGTTCCCGGCATCCTATAGCTTGTATGTTCGGGTAATTCGGCAAAAGGTCTATTCTCGCACTTGATTTATTCAACCATACTTTGCGACGTTCTTCTTATTTTTTTTTTCTTCTTCTCTTTTTTAGAATTATAAAAAAAAAAAATAAAACGAAAACCGAGACGGCTGTGATTGGAACATCCAACCGCACTACGAACGACGATTTTCTCACCAGAAAACCTAAATATAAGGGTATGTATGCAGGATGCCATGCGGCCCTGCATACTCGCGCCTTGGCCTGGGATCGGTAATGGTGGACCCTCGCCGTTCCTCCGGCGTTTTCCGTTGCTAGGCGGTTGCTAGGCCTGACGTCAGTTCTATGGAAGGTGTTTGGGAGGAGCGAAGGTACAGAGAGGTCGCCGAGGACAATAGATGACTTTTCCCCTGTATATATGGTTCTGCCTACGCACACAGAGAGAACACATTCGTTGCAAGCGGTGCTTAGTAGTGTACGTGCACCCTAAGCTGACAGTGCGGTGGTTGCTTAATGAACCACTCATGCGCCTATTTTTCGCCACGTGATCACCCTCCCGCCCATACCCACGCGCAGAGAACGGGGTCAGATAAAGAAAGGGACCGGGTGATTGGACCGGCGAGCCCGTAGCTTTGGCACTGCCAGTTTCGGTTGTCGAAAGCCGCAGAAGAGGAAGACAGAAAACTGGCGCCTCCCTTCAATCCCCCCCCCCCCCCCCCCCCCCCCCCCCCCCCCCTCCCCCGGGATTTACTCTACTTCGCCACGTTTTTATTTTGTGAAAAAAAAAAAAAAAATAATAATAGAAACTTGAGCAAACATCGGGAAATCTATTTCGAAGAACGTTTTGATCTTGGGAAAACACCTAAGCTAAACAACCAACCTGTAAATCTTGGTCCTGACGGGTATCTCTGAAACTGGACTTTTGAGTTGGTCGCGTTTCAGTAATATCCTGTTTGTAAGCCTTCGCCACATCAATAGAATGCAAACAAAAAAAACAAAAAAATGTTTTTTTTTTTTTTTTTTTTTTTTTTGCGTTTGAAGTTGCAGTTAGATTTAGGAACCTGTCAACAGGCTTCTCAAACTCATTTGAGAGTGCGTCTACCCCAGAAAAGTTGAGGGCCAACCCAAGGGGACCTTGCGCTCTCTGCTTTCTCTAAACTTGCAGTTTCGCCAGTGACGTACCTTTGGCTGTGATTTGTTTATAAGACTTCTCTGGGGCCCTCACCTGATGTGATAACAAAAAAACTAAATTGCACCGTCCTGCCAATACCATGCTGGCATTTTTTAATAGAACAAGAGGGCAAACACACTGTTGGTCCCGCTGTTCAGTTTCCTCGGGAATGCATCAAGCTGAACATGTCTAAATAAAAAATCTCTCCATTCAACTGTTTTTACTTTCCGGACGATTTTGATTACAACATTCTGATAAAATGCTTGTATTTTAATGCCAATATTTTTTTTTTTTATGTGAAAATCCTGAACTCATGGCTTTATCTTTGGCATTTGCTCCTCCTGAACGAGAGTTCACGCAGCCGACGTGCGTCCTTGGTCGAAGAGCCTGCGCTTGCAGCCTAAAGTAGCGGAAGTGTCATGCATGTGATTCACACGAGAAAAAGCTGGTAAGCGAAAACTAAAACAACACACGAGGCATACAAAAATAGAACAGCATAAACTATGTGAATACTTTACATGGCCAGAAATTTGCGACAGGCGCTTCTAGTTCACTCATCTGTCTCCAGGCAGTGTATTCACCTTCAAAGGAGCTGTGCAACAATTTCCCTACTTTACTTAAATAATCGTGGGAGTTGGTGTCTCGAACCTTTTGAAGTAAAGTACAAAAAACCGCTTTTGCCTGCATGTCATAGTTTTTGTTTAAAACAAAATTACAAAGATTGAGGTTTTTCGGCACCTCAACTCTTACACCATCTTCAAAGTCACGTGCGCTGTGACGTAATTCGTGCACGAAATACCAGTAAACGGTTCCATAAGATTTTTAGACCTTAGGCTGCAGTGTCTCCCCACACACACCTGCTGGCTTTATGAACCAAGGAGTAATAAACCCCTCCTGTCGTTTTCGTCTGCCCACTCTAAACTGGTAAAAAGGGGAATCATCAACATTTGCTTTAAGAACGCCCTTAATAAATCATGCTTTCACTTAGTCAAGGATAGCTTTAAGAATCAAGTAGCGAGGCTCACGGCCGCGGGCTACCCGTTGCGCCTCTTAACGGCAGTCGCAGAAACACTACTAAAGAGAAGACGGATTGAGAATGCTGAACAAGTTAACAGGAAAAACAGGAACATCACAGTACTACCGTACCTACACAAAATATCCCATGATCTGAAAAAAGTGGGACGCCGAGCTGGTGTTCACGTGGTCTTTTCGGCTCCAGACAAGCTATCTATGATGTGCAAAAGAGTGAACTCTCATGTAATAGAGAGACAGGTGTGCGCCAAGAAACACCAAAGCCAGTTTGTTACATGCGTTGCGGGTGCTGTCTACTCTATTCCCCTGTCCTGTGGCCGCAGATACATAGGGCAGACAGGACGTTGTCTTAATGAGCGTTTAAGAGAGCATCGATATAATGTGTCTCAGGTTGTGTCGGGGCACCTTGGGGTGCATTGCCGCGATTGCGGATGCACTCCGTTTTTTGAACGATGCACGGTCATCAGTAAACAAAAAGATAAACTGACACGTGAGATTATAGAAGCCCGCGCCATTGGACAATGGGGCTCTGAGTGTGTTAGTGCCCCGTCACTTGCCTTGACGGAAAAGGAGTGTATTTTTCTACTCAGATCGGAGAGCAACGGCGCCTGCAGATGACTCTAGGAACACGTGTAGTCCTCCTCTTGTGTTTCTTTTCTTGGCTTTTGGGCCGGGGAAATTGTGTATTTATACAGGTTGTCAGTGCCAATAAAGCTCAGTTGTAAGCCAGCGCTGTGTGTGTCTACCGCCTTCTACTCTGTCCTTGTCCTTGCGCTGTTTGTTTTCCACCATCAGTGAGCAGCGAGAACTCACCCGCTCGCGAACAACGTGATCACGTGCTTTCGCCGCGCGATTAACATGGCGAAAGGAGCAAAGTGCCATTGTGCACATCCGGGTCCTAGAGCGGTAAACCAGCGGACAGAAATGCCCCCCCCCCCCCCCCCCCCCCGGGTTGGCGCCATCTTGCCCGTTTGCCACATTAGTGATCACGTGACTTCAAGATGGCTGTGCCCATAGGTGCGCCAGATCAGATTGGCCAGATTACGGTACGCACGGCCGCGGTCCAAAATTGACTTGATCTCGCTGGGTGGGGGGGTGCCATTTTCGCTGCAAACCTTGGGTAGCGGTTTACCGCTCAAAGGTGATACTCAAGCTCATTGATATTACTCTAGCTACAGTCCGGCTTCTGGCGGCTCCTCGTGGTAGCAGACAGAGCTGCCGGTTTTGTTGACCTCGGATAGATGGCACCACTGAAACTCCGTATAATTTAAGTGTTTGTTGATGACTTTTGACGCATTTATATTTATGTTTGAACGACAAGATTTATAGAAAAATTACCCTTTATCAAGAAAGTAATTGCACAACTCGCTATATTTTTACAAGTCCCCCATTGACGTCACGCCACGTGGTTCTCATGGCCGCCACTCGCGGCTGCAGATCGGGAAATATTCGAATTTTTGCCCCGTGATTACGCGGCGGCGTAGCAACATTTCGAAGGAAGGATGTGTTTTTTCTGTCTTTTGTGACAAGATAAACAATTTCAAAAGTGGAAGATGCAAATTTTTTCAACGTTTAAATCGTTGCACGGCTCCTTTAACTTTTACGCCGTGTGCAAATTGTCACCGAAGCGGAGTGTGTGCCAAGCAGGGTGTAAGATAGACAGGTGGGGAAACGAGAGCCAAATGAGCGACCGGATTGTGTCCCCCTCGGTTTTCTCTTTTTCTGTGGCGCCATCTATGTGGAGTACCGCGAAATCTCACTCCGGGTGGGCGAACGGTGGCGACCGGCTAAACTGACGGAGAAGGTTTCTCATGGATTTTCAATGGGGGACTGTCGTGCTCTAGGTTTATTTTGCGCACTCTCCCATAAAGTTCCATGCGAATTCGATTCCAATTTTTTTTCTTCTCGCCGCAGCGCCATCTGTCGCAAATCGGGGGTACCCGCAAGCAGACGAGTACACAATCCGGTCACGTCGCTGCAGTAGGTTTCTATGGGCCGTTTCCCCACCTGTATCTTACACCCTGGTGCCAAGCGAGAGAGAAACAACTACAAAAAACAAACAAACACTAGGTTCAAAGGTAAAAAATGGGATCAGATAATGGGTGTTTTGCGTTTCCAACATACTGATAACTTTATCATCGTCCGTTACCATTTCATGGTGATGCTGCGTCTAAAGAAGAACATCGGAATTTCTAAGCAACTTCGCAGAAATTATCGCACAGATTTCTATAGTTCTTATAGGCCTCCAGCGCTGAAGCTTTCAGCAAACGTGTTGTCCTCACCTGATTGGGCTCACCCGATTGGGCATCGCACTACTTGCAGCACCGAAGAGCTTTTTTCTTTTTGTTTAGTGCTGAAAAACGGAAAAACACCCTTCGACGTCCGAAATCGGCTAGATTTAAAAACGCAAGATAATCGAAAGTCCAAGATTCAATCCACCACGGTTAGGTAGGTGTCTCTTATCTCTGGGTAGTGACGTCAAAACCTTTGGCGGCCCAACAATCTTTTCTTTTTTTTTTTTGAACGCGTGATACGGCGTTTGCTTCACGATATTATCGTCTTAGCTTGACCTGTGCTTCGACGGCGTTAAAAATTTTGATTTGCTTCCTTGTATTTCTTTTCTTTTTTTTATCGCGTTTTGCGTCAGAGCAGGGATGGGACGCTTTTACATGGTGACAGCTTGAGACGTCCGAGAATGCACTTCCCAGAACAAATCCTAACAAGTTCCTTTTCACAGCGCCTCCTGGGAAACGCAAGAGGCCTATAGTTAGATGACTTGGGGTGCGATCAATAAAGTAGCCATGATTCTTTTTTTTTTTTTTTATGAGGGGGGGAAGGGAGTTTAACGACATTTCCCCTAATCAGCGGCTCTCCCCGAGTGACTTGGCGACCTCAAGATTAACGGCGTCTGCGGCGCAATTTGTACCCTTCATGTGTATGTGTGCGTAAAGTCACTGGACTTTATGTGTGCGTGCTGGAAGGAGGTGGGCGGAGCTCGAACGATTGGGGAACCTAGACCCCACTTGTTGTCAGAAACGGGGACGACCACTGGGTGAAAAGGTTTATACGCCTTCTGTTTGGGGATGTTGGGGCACTTACAACAGCCCGGCGGCGGCCGGCTGAGACAGCTACAGATCGGGTGTGTCATCAAGACTCCCAGGACCTCGCGTCTGACAGGTAGGAAGGACTTCGTAGTTTTCTGTGCCGGGAAGCGCTTTAATGTATGATATAACATCTATGCTTCGTTTCAAGATAACTTCGCGAACTGTGAAGGCTGCAGCCCCCACGACGCAATAAGAGCGTCGGAGCAAGGCTCGTGATAACACGGGGTCTCGTATACCGCCACAGCAACAGCGCCGTCCGCGACAAGATGTAGCTCTAGTTGACGAACTTATGAGCTTCAATTATATTTAAACCAAAAAAGTTACGCCACATTCGTATCCGCTCCCGATTTTATCCCCCCTTGTAGCGCCGTGGCCGTTGGCCACCGCAGCCATGTATGGTGTAATCGACCGTTCCCACTCAAAACATCGCACTGGGCCCTGGCATTAGCACCCGTCACAAATTCGCGGGTCAATTGAGCGTACGGTTGTCTTATGAACTGTTCCCACAGAACTCGCTAGTCTATATCAGACGGAAATGTTGCGGAGGTGGACGGACGATAGTCCAAAGTTGGTTGGTTTCGCACTAGACGACTCTTGGCCAGCGGGCGACAGCCGGTTTCTCCGAGGAACGTGCCTTACCGCTACGCTCTCATTGGGTTGCGGTGGTCATATATCCTTCACAGTTTGCCAAGTCGACGCGCCAAACCAGGAGGCGCTTCGAAATTGCGATTGTAGCGCAGCCACCGCCATAAAAACAAAAACAACGACAAAAAAAACAAAAAAAACAAACATGGTCGTGTCGATGCTTGTTTTAAATTTGCGCTGGAATAACGTTGCGCCTTCTCTTTTTAAAAGAAAGATAACTATTCACAATGAACCGCTGTTCTCGTGCGTCCTGTTAGACGACTTCGGGATACGGCCAGGTTTGTTTTCGGTCGCTGAACCACCGGCAGAGGTAACTATATACGTTCTTGCGCTAGAGGCTACGAGTGGGAATCTGCGGGATAGCCTCTTGGGCTTGGGTTCGTCCACGTCGAAAAAATATTAACGTGTTTGAGATCATGCGAGCATAGGCTGATAATTCTGGGAAGAGATAACACCGCCGACTACAGTTGCGACTATACAGGTACCTGCTCCTTGCTGGGCTGGAGTCGCGGACCCGTGCGAGCATGGTGCCGACGATTTTTTTAATTTGATTAGTATTGCTAAACACACTTCCTGCACCAGCCTGCCTAAAGAGTACCGAAAACAAACTAAAATGCGGGCACGACCTGAACAAAGACCACGTGGATTTATAGCCATGTATTTTAGTCCCACTTTACCGAGGCAGTAGATTGCAGTTACTGTGACCTGCTCTCGCTGATTAATAGAACAACTTTTTCTGCGAGGTCGAACAATAACGTGCCGTGAGCTTCTCTCTGAAAAGGGGCAAAACAGTTGAAAACGAAAAGAGGCTAGCCTATGCTATATCTCCCGCATAAATGTCCCCTATGGAAATGACAGTACATAATTAGAGTAGAATTTTTATGACAATGTTCAGTTGGACGGGCAGTTATGAAAACTTCATTTCTCTATCAGGTTCAAGATGCCCCATCCACATGCAAGATTTCAGAATAATTGGGTAAGGCCTTGATACATACTTTCCCGCGTGGGAAATTTTAGAAGGAAAATGTTGTGTGACAAACAAAAACACCAGTGACACTTGTTATGTTGCCATTATTAGAATCATTTTTAGTTTATGGAAAAATAATTCATGCTTGCCAGTGTTTGATTGCTGCTTCACCGAATAAAATTTGTTTCGCAATATTCCTTGAACACATATCCTACAATAAAAAAAATGGTTGCGTGCATGTTTTCAAGCGTTTCCAGGAATGTACAAGCGCATAATGCGATGCTTTCGGGAATGTTTTGTTGACAGTGAAATACATTTTCATTGACAGTTTTATTACAACTATGAGTATATAGTTAAACATACACAACCTTATGACAATATAAAAATTCTACCCATGCTGTTAACAGGGTGACATTGGCGCAGACTCGAAGCATGCCCGGCAGGACACTTGCACATGATGTACACATCTCGAGGAGCAAAACCTGTCAAAGAATTTGTAGGCCCAAAAACTCTAACTACTTCAGGAATCTTGCACGGCAGATCAGCTGTTCATGACATTCCAAATCTCGCGAAAGATGCCTCCCAATCTCCGAAAGATGCCTGTATGAGGGGGAGGGGGAGAGGAGGTCCCAGCAAAATAAAAGATTTCGGGGGGGGGGGGGGCGGGCGGGCCTCATGGGCCCTTCCCCCCTCCCCCCTGGCTACGTGCCTGGTATCCGGTACTCCGAGACGGGTACCCAGCCGACAGACATTTTGCGGGAACCTGAGCATTTTATATTACTTTGGCCCACACTTAAAGGCCCGTTCACACACACTTGCCTTTGACTACGACTGACTGAGACAAGACCGGTTTTTAAGCCTCTTGTGAGTGTTTACGACCGGCTCTGCAACAGCGTATTTGGTCGTAAGCTCTCGCAAAAGAGGCTTAAAAACCGCGGTTTTGTCTCAGTCGGTCGTATGCCAAACGCAAGCGTGTGTGAACGGGCCATTAAGTATCGGCAAAAGTAAAATAAATTGCTTAGGTTCCGGCTAAATTTCTGTGGACTGGGTACCCGTCTCGAGAGTACTCGATACTATCGAGGCCAGTGTTTGTTTAAAGGGGCCGCCCACTAACAAGAGGAGACTTAGTAGAAGTATCCATTTATCTTTTTCACTTTTCCCGTTGTGTAGTCTTATCGTGCCTGCTTCTCCGTAGAGATGATACCTCGCTATCTCGAGTATGTGCACGGTTCATTCAACTTTTTGCTCTTAATCGCCCCATGCGCCGCGCAATGCACTCAGGCTGTGCTCGAAGCCCCGATCTTCTGAGTGCGGTCCTTATCAACTTCAGTGGCCCAACTCCATATGGCGATATTACGGGGCTCATATAGCATTCTTTCCAACTCCATGGGCGCGAAGGTTCGCGTTGCCCGCGTCCATAGTAAAAGCAGCCGAAACACCGTTTGTGTGGCGTACCGACACGGAAACGATGACCACTTCCGCTATCGAGTTTGAGTTAACGCTTTTTATTTGCTTCACAAGCTGTACTATGTCCTTCCTGCTTATCAGTTAATTCCGCTATTTCATTGTCTTCGGAAAGATAATGAGATTTATGGTGATCGCTTAGCCTCGAGTGTCGTGCCCCCAACACACCGTTTACAAACAAGCCCGAGTTTGCCCACACCGCGGCGCTGCGCGTGCAAACCGGATTCGCGTGAGGCATCTGCGCATGCGCAGTGCAGACAGCAGCGCCACCACTGCAGTGGCGTGACGTCAGTCCGCCATTTTGTTGTTAGAGTGCAAAAAGCGTTTTATTTATCAAAAAAAAAAAAAAGAGAAAGAGAGAGAGCAAAAAGGCGCCATGTGAAACATAGGCTTTTGTGCACTATCGATTCGTGGGCGTCATGTGAATCTCCGGGTTATACACCGCTCCCCGAAAGCCACGAGCGCGAGCAAACTCGCGTTCATGACTTCGAGACGTGCATCTCTTGAGCGAGCGCTTGTTCTGCGGAAGAAAGCTTAAAAGGCAGCGACCTCGTGGTAGTGGCATTGGCTGCAGTCCACGGTACAGTCTCAGCTTAAGGGTGAATAGAGTATAGAGGTTTCAAACTGTTTACAAAATCACAGTCCACACGTGCTAGATCACAGTCCAAACAGCGCTCGCGCGCAATAGACCCTTTCCGGAATTCATTCTAGCAACTTTGATCCCTATCATCATCTGAAAAAATTTCGAATGTGCTATACTAATGGCGGCCTTCTGTTTAGTGATCAAGAAGTTGAAGATGCTCCAAAGCAGATGATTCGATGCCTGTACATTTTAGACGTTTTAGTGCGGCGTGAAGCAGGAATTGGATGCAAGAGCTGCGTGAGCGTTCATCTCTAACTCGGGCCCAGTCCATCTGTTAGTCACACACTCGGTTTCAAACCCCCTGATGTATACAATTTTATCGAGGCGTTTATGTAGGCTGGCGCTTCGTCCTGCCATGGTTGCATCTTTTTCGCCATCAACGCAGAGATTGAAAAATAACTCTGCAGTGAAGCGCGTGTTCTCGTTTACCGTTGACTTGCGAAATTGTATGGTGCCCCATAAAATACCGCAGACCACAGGTTCATTGCCGCCGTTGGTACGGTAAAAGTTAAACTGCCATTTGAGTCACCAGATGGCACTGAATTCCGGGAAGGGTCTATTACGTCCAGTCAGGAATGTGCGCGTGCGTAACACACAAACACAGCAATGAACGCGCCCTCAAACGCTTTTATGTGAAGGTGTATAGACCTTTCTAATGTTTACAAAATCATAGTCCAGCATGCGATCGTCACAGCCCAGCACGTGCATGGAAAGCACGCGACACGCACGAACACTCAAGATAACACCAACCACGCGGTTTTTAGTGTTTATAGTTCTTTTTAGCACGCACCAGACATTCGTGACAACGAAATGGTGGACGAAATTACGTGAGGGAAAACAGCCAATTGTAGAGAGTTTTGAGTAGATCGGTAGTCAGCCGGCAACAGCCAGGCGTCGCCAACAGAGTAAGAGCCCAAGGTTATACCTATAGCTGTCTCATTGTTATGACTTGGCAAAGTGTGAACGATAAGCCCCACACTGCGTGCCGACGGCTTCCATATGCGCTACGTATACGTGCAAAAAGCCTGATACTTCTTCGCAGTAAAAGCGCACTCCGATGATACGTAGTCACGCTCCGATTGGCCCGCCAGGGCCGGAGCTTCCGCCGTACTGGCATGTTCTACGATCGCGGTTTCTGGCCTACCCAATATTTCTGGCTTCAGACACTAGGCTAAGTGGCGCCACCAGAGTAATAGCTCACGTTAGAACAATGCAGCCGGCACTCCCAGGCATACCCAATGTCACCAGTCGCTAGATAGCGCCAAACCAAGCAGAATTGTAGCGCTCCGATAACGATACCCGGTACGCTTTCGATGCCTTTGCACACGCATCATATCGTTATCAGGTATCGTTATCGGATGTATCCCAACAGTTTACAAAAACTCTCCAATGATACGATGCATGCGTGCAAATGCCCCGGTGATATCCGACGGTATCGTTATGGGAGATTTTGCCGAGACGATTCGCAAAAGCGGCGAACATCACGGGTTATGGAATCAGGGGGCCAGGCGCCTTCTTTAGGGCGGTGGTGTAACCGCGAAAGACTGTTCGTCAAAGCAGCTGATCGCCGGGCGCCGTTGTGTTCTGCTGCTGAAATTGCATATTTTCGTAGGGGGTTTCATTTCTCGCACTGGGCGAGCTCACAAAAAAAAAACAATCCCGACTCCCAAGAATGTGACTATCATTTATAGTTGATGGTAAGGGGTGAGACAGACCTTCGTAGGTAGACCACACTGCGCTCTTCCACTCGAGGGCTCTGTCGAACAAAATAACCCGTAACCACAGCATACCGTACCATCGACAGCTCTGGTGCTAAATGTAAAAGACAGCCAATGCCTACTGTTCACCCCGAGCGACAAAGAGTGCATTTTAAAAAGCGCAAATCTTTAGGCGAACGAATTCAACCGACTCTTCAAGACACGAGAAAAAAAAAAATAGTTACACACACTTTTGACTCTTTTGTATAACCATAGCCGCCTTTGGGGGGCTATGGTGTAACCTATACTATTTTCACCTTAAAGGGGCACTGACACCCCAAAGTTCGTATTTATTTTTATTGTCTAAAACGAAGCAAGTTGCAGTCATAGACACGCAAAAAAAACCGCATCGCGAAAAAAAATTTTCCCGCGCGCGCGCGGCTTTTTATTTTTGGCGTTTGATTCTCCCGCCTTCGCCTCCTCACTTCTTTTGATTCGTGACGTCAAGAATCATGAAATTTAGAAGCTTTCTAGGCGACATTTTTATAACATTTAATAACGGCAATCCTAAAACATGTTTTTTAACGCAATTGCGAACGTACTACGGTCCTTCTTTTTGAAATACCAAAAATCGGGAGCTCGTTTTGGTGCCGTCTCCTGGATTTGTATCCTCCAACGGAAAACAGGCGACACCGCTCAAAACCGGTCCGCCGCAACGTCGGCGCTCGCTCCTTTCCTCCTCGCTTGGGTCGCCATGGCAACAGCAGGGAGTGGTGATAGGAAGTGGACTCTCAGGACTCCGCAATATTTGACGTCAAGGCACCGGCGCCGATGCGCGGGAACTTCGAATTCGGCATTTGGAAATTGTTTTTTTTACTTCACAAATACTGAATTCCCAAATTTCAAATTTTCAGGGTAATGTCCCGGCATCGTTTTCAATCGTTTCGGATAATAAAAAAAAAATATGATTTTGATGTGTCAGTGCCCCTTTAAGAAAAAAATAAGTTTTGCGCATTGTTCATACGCCGGGCGAAGTAGTTCTTACAAGATTTGGTTGTCAGAGGAAGAAGCGATGCTTTTGGCGTTTGAATCGTGTAAGCCTTGATAAGAGAACGCAAATCTAATCTAAAATGCACCTAGTAGGCTAGTACATATATCTAAATTATCCACATAAAGGGGGAAATTGGTAATGCTCCACGAGGAGCCGGACCTCTTTTTACCACACGGTGCTTGAGGTGAAGACGAGTATGTATACCCAGTGAACACCGGGGCTATGTTCCAAATCTTACCCGAGTAACCTGCTTCCTACGTCGGCGGGTAATACCACGTGACATCGCGAGTAAACGATCCGCGACTCGATTTTGGAACGGCCAGGATAATCACCTGGATACTACGCGGATTGGCTTCGTCTTGGGCGACGGCAAAAAGAAAACACAGCAGCAATGGCAGAAAATAGCAGACGATCCTTCTGATCATGGAGAAAGCACCCGAAGAACGGTAATGTTAATGACGACGCGGTGTTTTTTGAGGTGGATCCACCAGCTCTTTTACTCACCTTCGTTTTGAGCTGTATATTGAGATCAAAATTACTTACTCCTTACAGCTAGACATAAAAAAATGTGTTTTTATTAATCAGCGCGATCGCTGCAATTCTAGTCACGGTGCCCTAAACGCATATATTCCACGCATTGTAATTTGCACCGATTATGTTTTGCAGAAATATATTCCACACGGTGTAGCGGTACAGCGCGAGGGTGCTTTCTCCAGAATGATATGAAACTCACGTTCGCTTTGACGCGAATGTGATTACAGTGAAATTTTCTCGCTACATTATCATATAGCGAGTTCAAACATTTTCGGCCTTGAACGTGAGAATACGGCATTCCCCCAACGCCGAGGTGGAGGATGCGGAGAAGCTCCTGTTTACGCTCGCACTCAGATAATAACAAGTACACGTTCCCGGGGAAGGTGGACGGCCTGGATGTAATGCAGTCAATTCCTACGTTGACAACAGCAAATCGCAATAACCACACATGCTGCACCTAATTCTTTGTCATTTCGAACGTCCGCCACCAAAACCAACGGAGCAAGCGAGCTTTGACGGCTGTCGGCGCAGAAAGCAGACGACGAACAGATCACGTGACGTATTTACTCGATTTGATCCAACTTTACCCCCCGATCGAGGAGGGTAGCGCGAGTAATTACTCCGGAGTAAACAACCCGCTTCCGGAACGCGAGTTCTGACGTCATCGAGTAAGCTCGAGTAAGTTTTGGAACGCCACGGTACGAAACTTTTACTCCGGAGTCGGATCGAGTAAATTTTGGAACACAGCCCAAGTCGTTTATTAGATCTTTAAAAACGTCTAGGCAAGACGAGAAAGAGGTCTTGTATATGTCTAGACTTCATAACGCTCCCACACTTCTGGGTTACAAAACGTCTTGCGAGGCGTCTTGTAAACCTTAGAGACAGCTGCAAGACGCCTGGCGAGGTGCCTTTAAGGCGTTTTAAAGACAACTGAAATAAGTTTTCGACGATGTGTTAGCTAGACATATATAGCCCAAGACGCCTTATAGTTGTCCTCCAGACTTCATAACGCTGTCTCTTTTTAGGGCTAGAAGACATCTCGCAAGGCACCTTGTAGACGAGTTCAAGACAGGTACAAGACGTCTTTTCTTCCACAATGTCGGTTAGGCGTTCAAAAGACAAGAAGTCTCCGAAAATGTCTTGGCAAGACAAGATATAGCCCAAGCATCTTGAGACACATTGTGGCCATCTTCTAGACATCATAACGCTCCCTTTTTTTGTGTGTGTGCTACAAGGCGTGTTGAGCGATGTTTACAGGACAACTGCAAGGGTTCTTGAGCAGGTTTTAATACCACACACTTTTAACGGGCACAGCTAAGCTGCACAGTAAGCAAAATTTTATTCAACTCAAAAATTGTTTATATACTTTTATTAAAAAATTATGTAGCAAAATACATAAAGGCTGGGGTTTAGGAAGGTAATGTTTATCACAATATATTAACATAATGACTAGATAGAGTAAAAACAATATAAGACTAGGAAAATTTGAACCAACTAGGAAGAGTTGACCAATATAACTGACTAGGAAGAGTTAAAGCAAAACAAATGGCTTGGAGGAGCTGAACCAATAGAATAGACTAAGAAGGGTTGACCAGTACAACTCACTAGGAAGAGTTGACCAATACAACCGACTAGGAACAAATGACCAAGTGGAGTTCAAACAATACAATTGATTAGGAAAAGACGGCACTTCCAACATCTCAGACGTGTGCAACATCCCATGAAACGGTCTCTGCAATAAAAAAAAAAAAAGTTGCGACACAAGAAGTTTGAGCAGCTTACACTGGTTTAAATCGAAGTCCGAAATATCAAGGGAAGGGGGGGGGGGGGGGGGGGGGCGGAAGGCAATGTGAAACAAGAAATTTAATTACCGAGAAAATGATTCTTTATATGCCCGAAATATATCATAAAAACCGTAAGAGTTTTATGGGGGGGGGGGGGGGGGGGGGGGAAGGGGGGAATTGACGAGACGTAAGCAGCTAAAACAACTTGCATTGGTTCAAATCGCAGTCTCAAGTGACAAAGAAATGAAAGGAAGATAACACAAACTACAGCCGACATGAAAACGATGGCATTGTAGGCACCTCGGCCACAGAGACAATTTCTCCTCAGTTAAATATGCCCATTATTTTTCCACGGCCTCACACAACATAGAATATGCCTGTTATGCCTTCCCTCCCCCACACGGAAAATTTCTAAAAAGTTTTTTTTTAGAAATAAATCTTTTTACCCTATTTCAAGAGAGCTCAAAATACAGGCCATGCTATATTACGTTTTTTACAAGATTTATGCTTCCATGACCCAAACAGCACTAGAAAAAAAATATATCTTAAGATCGCCCCCCCCCCCCCCCCCCAAGAAAAAAATGGCATTACAGACAGCTGAACTCTACATTTAAAAAAAAGCCAACTGTCACGCACTACAGATCACTACTGCATAATGACTGGTCATATTTTTCAGTTTTAATGGAAAATATCCGTATTTAGGAGGTAAAAAATAAACGAGAATGTTACTGAGCAGGGCCCGTACACTTCAACTACTGAACAATGACTACGAGATGTGGGTAGACAGTAGCTTGCACAGTTCATTTGTCATAACTTGCATGTGTGAGGCTACACACACCTTTAATAACAATGAGAGCACACAGCATTATTCTTCCAGCTGTCTGAATTCAAAGGCATTTATGGTAGTTGGCTGCATTCTGCACAATAAAAACATTAAACGTATGTTTAAGAGCGATTTAGAGGATAACAAGGACTTATATTGAACACTTGAACACTGAATAAGAAAACATAACCATCAGTAATTTCTCATCTGAAGCAATAGGAAAGTATTTTTCAACGCCATAAGTGTAAACTGCTGAGACAGGCTCTTATTTCTCAAACCCATCTTACACAAGTTTCGTAGAGCAGTTTCGGCGCACATCAAACTTTTCCTCCACCACTGAACGTGCGGCAAGGTTTGACAAAGTTGTTTCCAAAGATAAAAGCAAGTAAAGGTAAGCAAGCACAGTTCGGCAACAGTCTAGTTTGGCAAACATTCAGAACTTGCTCCACAGGTTTGAGTAACAAAGGCAAATATTACACTCACCTAAGTTGCCACCGGACGGAGTTGGTTGTTAGCCCCAGCGTGACGTGGTTTTCCAGGATTTTCTTGAACACTTTAATAGTGAAAAGAACTATCGAACGTTGGTAAACTTAAAGAAAGTAACAGAATTTTACGTCCTTGCTAATTTCTTACCCGCGGTATTTGCCGAATAGACGCATGAAAAATCAAGCGCCTATCAGAGAGTTTTAGTAGACCGTTTCCGCAGCCCGCTAAGCACTCGCACAGCGCTCCGCAGTCCACCACAAGACCTAGGCTTGAACTATGCAAACAAGGCTGGCGGCGCGCATGCGCAGCTGCGGCGTTTTCTTAACGGATACCGTAGCGGAGGAAAAAAACGATCTACTAAAACTCCCTATTGATGTCATGGCGATGGGGCGTTCCATTGCGAGGTCAAAACGAAACTACCTGAAGCATAAACTGCAATTGCTAAAATAAAGTAGAAAAAAGCCTTGGCATATTTATAGCGATAACATGTGTTAATATTAAAAACAAAAATACCAAATAAGATAAAGAAAGCGAATAAAAGTAAAGTTTTGAGGTTGCATAAGGAACTGAGCCGTTTTTTTTAACGTTATTTTCAACTCTGCAATTGTTTTCTAATTTGGTAATGAAGTTTATTTTCAATTAATAAGAGCCAGTTTACGATCTTTTATTGCTAAGTTATGTAGAGCTTCAATCTTCAAATTCATGTCATTGTTTTTATTATTTTTTAATTCCTTCAGAGAAGTATGCATTGGAATGTTTATTGAATTTTCCTTAACAGGA